>NC_134483.1:92784851-92854851 GCF_040206685.1 Ascaphus truei | reverse complement strand
TTTTGTCTCTTTGTCAATCCCCTTTTTTTGTTTGTTTTGTTCCTTTCAACCATTTAACAGTGTTCTTCTTTTGCTAATACAAGAGGTACATACAATACCTATAAGTATTTTGCTTGAGATTTGCTTTGACACAGTGTAGGATTTGAATTCAATTCCCTAAATCTATTTTTTGAGGAAATGGATAACAGATTGAACAGTAAATTGTAACATGCACATTTATGTGGGCTGAAAAAAGGGTATCTGCAGGTTATGTAATACTGAGGGGTAACAACGTTTTATTGCAGTTAATAATATGATTGGAAGAAAAATTTGTCATTGCACCTTATGTCTGATTTGAAAAAAGAACCAGGGTAACACACAGGATCACACTGCATTTTATAGCATTTCCTGCAGGTGGGGTACAAACAATGTGGAAATAGAGTAAGTGTTGCACTGCGCAACTGAAATGTATATAGTTCAGGAGACCAGCATCAATATAGTGTACTTTACAGGAACAAATGCTCCCCACGTCTGCTGGTCAGAAAGCGTATCGCACAGCAGATGCTAATGTCGATTATCGACTATGGAGACATAGTATACGGCTCGGCACCCCAAACCCACCTTAGCAAACTTGACACCCTCTACAATTCAATACAGGCATACCCCGCTTTAAGGACACTCACTTTAAGTACACTCGCGAGTAAGTACATATCGCCCAATAGTCAAACGGCAGCTCATGCATGCGCCTGTCAGCACATCCTGAACAGCAAAGTTGAACTCCCTACCTGCACCGAAGCTGTGCGCAAGCGGGGAGACTATAGAGCCTGTTACAAATGTCTTATTTACATCAGTTATGCACGTATATGATGATTGCAGTACAGTACATGCATCGATAAGTGGAAAAAAGGGAGTGCTTCACTTTAAGTCCATTTTGCTTTACATACCTGCTGTAATCCCATTGCGTACGTTAATGCGGGGTATGCCTGTATGTCATTTTGTTCTCCAATGCAACTACAATACACATCACTGAGAAATGTTCAAAGAACTAGATTGGTCTTCACTTGAGACTAGGCGCAAAGTTAATGTCTCCTGTCTTGCCTTCAAATACTTTCTGGGCAAGCTACCCGTCTATCTGAAAAAGCTCCTCACCCCTACCACATGCAGCACTTATCTCCTGAGATCTGACTCCAAAAGACTGTTCATGGTCCCAAGGCTCAACAAAGTATCCGTCCGCTCCTCCTTCTCTTACCGTGCGCCCCAAAACTGGAACAATCTACCGGAGACTCTCACAACCGCCACCAGTCTAAGTTCTTTCAAAACTAAAGCTGTCTCACATTTTAATCTGGTCTGTAACTGTTACATACGCCTATAATATATACTATCTTTAACTGTGCATGCAATATCTTGTATATAATGTATACCCTGTTCACTTATGTAACTGTATTTGTAACCATGTATTATTTGCCATCTTAACTCTATGCCCAAGACATAGTTGGAAACGAGAGGTAACTCACTGTATTACTTCCTGGTAAAACATTTTATAAATAAATATAGAAAAAAATCTTTATTAGATGAACTCATCTTGAGTTAAGTAAGGTCTGAAGATGTAAATCTCCTACGCATTTCATGCCCAACAGCTCTTTGCCAAGGACTTTTTGGGAAGGACACCTTTGGGATTGAAGGACACCTTTGGGATTGAGAAAGTCCCTTTGGGATTGAACGTAAAGGTAGTAATTTTATTATTATTTAATTACCATTATGAGGCCCAGGTAAGTGCCATCCACAAGTAATCGTTGTCCCTTTCCCTGCTGGTATCACTTTTTCTCATATGATGATAGATGTCTTTGTCCTGATCACGGGCATTATCATATAAAACACTGGGGTAAAAACAAAGAGCTATCAAATCTCCGTTAAATATAGTCTCACATATTCTACACTTAATGGCACAATGTACACGTGGGCAGGCAGAAAAGGAGAGCACAATTACAGAATTAACACAGTTGGACCACAATCAGAAATAGATATATAAGGGCTCACAACTTTTGACCCACATCCATAGGGGACCATTGCTATCACCCACACCTAACTCACTTAAACAGTGAAATGCTATAGAGTGCATTGCTTAGCTTATTTGTCTATCTGACACTCCCTAATATCCACACCTCCAAACTTTAATAGGACCATCTATGAGGCTGATCCATGCTCGCTCCTGAGACATAGTCCATCCCACAATGAGCAGCCACTTTAGCGTTTGTTTCAACATTGCCCCTTATTTTATCCAGATTGTAAGCGGGACCCTCATTACCTTCTGTATCTGTTTGCACTTATTTTTCCTTATTTAGTATGTCATTCTGTTTATCTAATATACATAACTCTATACCCCCATTGAACTGCGCTACAGAATATGTTGGCGCTTTATAAATAAACGATAATAATAGTTCTGAATAGTAATACCCCCCATCCCTGGATAGTTTATATTAGTTTGTGATATACCAAATTTCATTGAGTTAAATTATAACTACAATATAGGCATATTAAAAACAAATCAGATTAATAAAAATAAGCTCGCATAATAAAAAAATGTCCATGTGTTGTGTGTGGCCTCTAAGCTGGATCTAAGCATTTTGTTTAGTTATGCCTGTTACCTCCACTGTCACACGACCTCCCCCGTTGTGCTCCAGCAGCAACGTCAGATGCTGATTAGCATTCATAGACACAAGCAAAATACAATGGGAATCTCAGTTTGTATGGCAATGTAGACTTGTATGACAGTCTTATGTGCACTTGCATTCATTAAAAAACAGGTGAAAACAGCTTTTAAATATGAAAAAATCAAGGACAAAGTATGCGGTTAAAATATAAATTCTTTGGGTTACCTAATCAATTATTCTGACTGCAAAATTGATACAATGCAGGCAGAAATAAAACAACTTCTGATTAATTCAAGAATAAAAATCTAATTGCTGGTCCTGTTTGGTGCACTCAGGGCGGCAGACAGATTTCTCGGGGCCCCGGACTAGAGTTATGACCGGGCCCTCCACCCGTGTCGGTGGTCTTCCGAGACCCCCCACTTCACACCTCGTGAACCCCTCTATTTCCCTCCCTCTTTCAATGTTTTTTGCTCCCCTCCACCTCACCTCTCCCTCTCCCCCCCTCGATCAATTACCCAACTATCACTCAATCCCTGCCCCTTTCTCACATGTATTTCTCTCCCCTGCATCCCACTCTTACTCGCTCCCTCGCTCCTCTCAATATCCCCCATCAATTACCCCACTCTCTCAATCCCTCCTCCTCCTCACACTCATTCCCTCCCCCTCACACAATCCCCCCCACAAAATAATTACCAAAATATACCACCCCTCTAAATACATACAAAAAACCTCCCCTGCAAATATATACAAACCCACCCCCCAAATGCATATTGAAAAAATCCATATAAACCCCCAAAAAATCCATATAAACCTCCCCAAATCCATATAACCCTCCCCAAATCCATATAAACCTCCCCAAATCCATATAAACCTCCCCAAATCCATATAAAAAAATCCCAATCCATATATAAAAAAATACATTTAAAACCCCAATACATATAAACCCCCAATGCTTATAATCCCCCCAATACTTAGAAAAAACCAATACATATAAGCAAAACCCGATACCTATAAACCCCCACAATACATAGGAAAAAAATCCAATATATAGAAACCCTCCTCCAATACATTGAACCTCCCCCAATTCATAGAAATAAACCCCCAATACATAGACCCCCTCAATACATATAAGCAAAACCCAATGCATATAACCCCCCAATACATACATAAAAAAAACAATACATAGAACCCCCTCCCCCAACTACATATATAATCTTACCTTGCTGCTGGTCACAGGTGTCAGGCCTCTGGTCGGGCACGCTGCCTGCGGGGGTCCCGGCTGCCTGCTTCCCAACAATTGGTCCCGACCTATCGTGGTTGCCGGACCCCGGCTCTCCCCAAGCTAATAGGAAGCCGTGATGTCATCCGGTGCAGCTTCCTATTGGCCTACATTCATGTGGGATCTTTTAAAAGCAGAGGGAAATCGGCACCTACTACGGAGGTAAGTATCTCTGCAAGCAGGGGGTCCCCAGAACTGAAATTAAAGGGGCTCAGCTCCGGAAACCCCCGGCTTCAATCCTATGTAAAAAAAAACCCCCCAAAACTTGGCAAAACTTTTTTACTGGTTGGGATTGCTTCTTTAAACTGGGTCAAGACGTTAAGTTTATGGGGACTATGTATAAAGTGTTACTATGTGATTTTGTCATAAAAACAGACGCACAGAAGAATAGCAAGTTAGTGGATCACTGTGCGTCAGTGTTTAAAACCCATTTGTGTGTGTTGTGCGCAGTGTCTTCAACGTTCAGTGATGCTGTGGGGGGAGTTTGTGGCAGAGTTGGGGTGCTGTCTGTGGCGCACATATGTAAGTGCTATTGGCGAAGCATGACGTGTGCGTCAAGTCTTTCTTGGTGTAAACAAATGCACGTTGAAGCAAACCTTTCGAAGTGCTTTCATATGTGTGAATACAGTCGCTCTGCTGAAGCTTCATCAGTCAACAATTGATGTTATTGACGTACGGTACATTTGATTCATGGTAAGATAAAAGGATAATGGTAAAATGGGATTTTTTAAAATATATTTTCATGTCTCATGTACTTTTTAATTGGCTTTTATTAACACTTGTGACATATTGATGTGCACATTATGTAACACGGCGCACCTCATACAAATACGAAGACACGTGACGAATGTAAGAACATGAATAATAACATGCAGTACTGTAATAACACATGTCACTCATGAATCCAGGTAGGTAAATAATTCTTAACACAATGAACTCCTTCATTTTGTTTTGAAAACACATGTATTTGCATAGCCCACTTTGCATTTGGAATCTGACAGTCTATTGCACTCCATTTTTGTACCAGTTTTGCAGCTGTTAGTCTTTGATAAACAACCTTCTACTTGTGGCAAATTCTTTAAGGGAAAGTTACAGCACATTTACTCTGTTGACTTTCCAGTAAATCTGTGTTTGATGTACAGACCCATCACTAAAACAGCACAAATAACATGTGCACAGCAACTTGTGCCTTGAAAAGTCGCCCGCATGTGGAATAAATATAAGATAATAAATACATGATATTAAATAAACACCTTCCCTAAAGGTTTTTAGGACAGTTAGGAATAACTTCTGCAGAAGAAGTTAGACGCTCGCAAGGATTTTCCCCAACCTTAGAAAACCCAGTACTGTTGTACACTGAGAAATGTCATTAATTCAGCTGAAGTGGAAAACAAATCATGCCCAAGGATGGGCCAGAATGATTTCTATCCAGAAAAATACAGATAGTCAGCATAAAGGAAGCGGGGTCAGTTCTTCCTTCACCCTTTATCCCATGTATAGCATTCATGAAGAAAAAGCAAAATAGGAATATGTTAAAATTGCTAATATAAATTGCTTTGAAGTACTGCATCTCTTTTATATTTTGTTATTTTTTTCTATACTCAGTAACCCACATGTATTAGTTTACACTAACATATATAGACATGATTTAACCCAACTTAGTTTGTTAGATTGGCTTTATGAGTATGTGAAAGTGAATGCCCTTTTCTGAACAAAAGTCCCTAATGTGTTATTGATTATTTTTGTTTCCTCTCCTGTAGCTCATTCACTTTCCCCTTTGCTGTGTGTTTATCTTTGGTGCCTTTTTGACAGTGTCTCCTGCACTTTGCCTCCTTCTCCTCCCCTGCTTGTGTCTCTATTCCCCTCTCACACTCCTCCTCTCCCCCTCCCTGCAGCTCTGGTGTTCTTGTGCTAATGTCTCAAGACATCTCACTTCATCTGTCACCAATTCTGTTCGCCTGCCCAGCTGTCAAAACAGGGGGTGTCTTTTTCATTCCAGCTCACAAAGTACCAAAAGGGGAAAGGCTTTAATGCTTGTGTTTGGACACAAGCAATTATCACTAATTATTGTTTTTCTTTTGAGCCTGCCTGTCTTGCTGGAGAGCCAGCAGATGAACATGCCATAATCCTCCCCAGTCGGTTGATCTCAGTGGGTTTTGCTGACCAGTCCTGGTGAGAAGGCTTTGTGCCTTTCATCTCAATGTGAGTTAAGAGCTGATTCAAACTCATTGCGATGGCAGAATTAATCTCACAGACCAGCCTTTGAATGGCCTCCTCTAACAGATTATATGTGTTGATGGCAAAGCTTTTCTTGGCAACATCATTTAGAAGACCTAGAAGATGTTAAATTAAAGCATCATTGAACTAGCAATTGTTTTATATCCCCCCCCTCACTCAATCAATAGCCGGTGCTCTACACAGAGGCACACAAAGCCAGCAGACAATAGGAGTGGTACTCCATAAAATGTCACTGTGCAAACATGCATTTAAATAGATAGAGAGTACATAGGTCAGATTTAACTTAATGCACATCACAGTAAATCAGTGCAGGGTAAAGACACATTTTTGTTTTGTGTGTAGCCCATTGGTCTCACTCAACACAAGCATCACAACATTTTGTATTATAACCTGATAAAGATCTTAGACAAAACAGGCAGAGAATGTGGTGGCATTTTGTTAGCCTCAAACCTCCGTCCTCAGATTAATTTGTTATAACATGTACAATACATCAGGATGAATTATGGCAAATTCCTTACAAAATGGCTATGTGCTGTAGGAAATTCCCAGATTGTGCGCCCAGATGTACAGTACAGCAATATTTATTGTGTTGGCTCAAATGTGAGAAACAAATGTGGGAAAGTTGCTAATAAATTGTTTTACACTTGACAGAATGTAAGTTAAAGGAGTTTACTACAACTTAAACTTGTTGCAGCTCTTTGATGAACTGAAAATGATAAAACACAGTGGACTCAAATACAGAATCTCATTATAATATGGGTCAGGCAATTCCTCCCTAATCTTTCCAGTAATCATCCTCCACATTGCAAACTGGGTATAAAAATGGTGCAAAATAGCTTGATACATTGATGTAGGATGAAAATATATGTCAATGTAATGGGAAAATGTGAATTTGCATCCTTTGATACATAATTCCCTCCATGTGAACATCTGCATTCCGGATCCTGTGCTAATTTCAAGTCATGCTTTGGCCATGTAAAGATGCAAAACAAACAAACAAAAAAACCAATGCATGGTATATGAATGTATAGGGAATAGTGAAGACCTCATTCTGTAATTAAGTCTTGGAATTGGACTATTCACATCTCATTCATCAAATGAATTGCAATTCCAGCTTGCAAAAATAAATATATACATTAAAAAAATAAATGAAATTATTTACAGCAAAAATGCCCCTGGGTTTCATATTCAAGATGGCTACGTGAATTGTTCAGAAGTGCTTTGATACTCATTGTTATAAGCGTACCAAGGATAAGAGACTGTGGTAAAAGCTTCAACCTAAATTCCAATGACACCCTCAAAGCTCAATTTTCCAAATCAGCCCTGAAAAAAAAAACATGAACAAAGATATGAAGGATCTATGGTAGATAAGTGTTATTTACATTCAACACAGGGCTTCATATAATTCACATAAAAGACCTTCTCAAGATGCAAACAAAAACACTGCTCTCCCCAAAGTAGTGAAAAGAATATTCGATTCAATTTCTCTTTGCTGCAAAATTAATTCAGTCCATGAGTGACACAATCTGAGTATTGCTGAGTAACAAGACAGTTATATACAACATAATAATATCCCTTTAGATTTTCCAGAAGAAGGTCTAAAGAGTAAAAAAAAGAAAACAAGAGCTACATCATCTTTCCTTCCAGGCTCCCAACTCTTACTTTTTGGGGGAGCTGGCATATGTTACTTTATGTAGATCCTTCTTCTCCTCCGCTGATTTGTTGTAGGTTGTGATATCTACTAGGAAACCAACATTAGAGTTCTTCATAGATTCGGTTATACCAAAATAACAAAACTGACTGCCACAAATTAAAAAAAAAAAGAAAACAAAAATGATGTTAGATTTTAATAATTCCGTATCCAAAGTAAATAGTGGTGCACCCAGTGGAATGATCAAACACACACAACTTCCATAATTATAAGCCAGAAAGAGCCTGGCACCTGAAGACTTCCACACAGCTTGGGACACACACCAGCTCTACAAAATCAATATTACATTTATTACCAATTTCTTATAAAAAATACACAAAAAGAAACAAAGAAAAAAGATGGAGAAAATCAAAGCGAAAAAGAGGTCCAAGAAAAAATACTGTCATGGCTGTAAATAGATCAATGAATACATTTAGAGTTACGGATGAGTGTATGGCAATTAGTTTATTATTATTTGTGTTATGATCTACTATTTGTATGGCACCAACATATTCTGCAGCGCAGTACAATGTGGGTGAGAGACAATAATATTGTATAAAGAAAAGAGTACTGTTCATATATTTTAAGACAAACTGAGACAGTAGAATGGAGGTCCTGGCCCCAAGGAGCTTACAATCTCGAAGGACGATTTATTCATCATTTCTATAATAAACATTCTTGGTCAAGGACAATCTAATCCACATCAATCTCATTCACTGTGGATAATAACAAGTTAAATGGAGACTGCAATGCCATACATACAAATATTGTTATAGTCCTGGTGCAATACACTCGCACTACACTACTACACAAGAGTATTTTGGAGACAGAATGAGAACCTGTCAGTGTTACTGTATTTTCTCACTCAAACCCCGAGGAATCTTTTTAAGATGAGGCACATTAAACCAGAAGAAAATCTTTAATACGCTGGATGTGTAAGGTGGAGACCGGCGTTGTTCGAGAGAGAAACAAAAGATTAAAATGATGGCAAGGCCGATGAGATGCAACAATTTCTATTTGCGGACATACTGAATGCATATCACTAAAACATCCTTCACAAATTGCATTTTATGTTGGTAATTAACTCCGCAGTTTTTAACTGGCCTAAATAATTCCTCCCAGCCCATGAATTACCACACTAAATGGGCCTCTCGTTAACCTCATCATCTCCATTACTTCAGGCAGCAGACGGGACCACATGAAACCCTTAACTCCATGCCATTTTACCCTGATCCTTCCTAGCCCCAGGTTCCTACCAAACAACCTTTCTTCTATCCTCCTTGCTGCCCAAAATATGTACGAGTGCCCGACAATGCACACCACTCTGGACCTGCCTTCTCAGCTTGAAAGATAAACGAAAACAATGTGAATAAAAATTCAATGCGTTATAGAACAGCACTGTGAATAAAACATATAAAATGACTTGTAAGGTGAATAAAGTGACAATATTTAAACAAAAATAATACTAATATGTTCCTCGGTAGTCTGCTGCTCTCAAATCATGGACTCGTCTTATGTTTGTAGGGAATGGTGCGCATCGGCATCCCTACAAACATAAACAAAACAGACCACTAACTAATCAGCCCAGGACACAAATAACGGTTATAGCGCTTGGTCTGCCAACGCCTGATTTTCATTACCTCCCTCTCTGTCATCCCCAACAGAGATGCTTCCATTGAGGCCCCTATCCGAAAAGAATGCGTACCAAGATCATTAGTGCACAGCCCCAATTTTAACAAACCCATCTTAAATATCCCATGAAACTGCTACCTCGTTAATGGCAAACCATCCCTGTGTACCAATAATGACCCTTCACCCAAAAACCTACCCTTCAAAAAAACCTTTAACAATGCCAACAGCCAGCATGCTCCACATATAGTAAAAAGAGATGCCTATACCCCTGTACCCTCAACACCCTGTGGATTAAAAACCTAACCTTTCCTTCTGAAAACCTCACATCCCTCATCTGAACTCCCCCTAACTTCCTTTTGATCATGGATACCAACTTGCTAAACCTCATTGCTCCAAAGAATCCTCTAGATTGTAAGCTCTCACAAGAAGGGTCCTCATTCATTTTTCTCTGTCTGTGCATATTTGTCCTTATTTGTATTTGTATGCAACTCTGTTTATGTAATGATCAAATCTATGTACCCCCATTGTACCACACTTCAGAATATGTTGGCTCTTTACAAATAAAATGATAATAATAATAATAATAATAATAAAAAAGGTGAAGGCAGCCCAGAACAAAAGCCATTTTAAAATCCAAATAACAAACTTTTACGAGTACAATCAACAAATTTTCAATAAACCGAACATCACCGGCCTTTGCCTATCCTGACAAACTGACCCTTTCTTCCATCCCTTCAACATTTCTATTATCAAAAATGCCTTTGTTACTGTACATCTTTATTTCCTACCATCTTTGTAAAGAAAGCTATCCCTCCTAACTTCCGCATAACCTGATACCGGTTTCTCACGTAACTGACGCAAGTCAATAAACAAGACCTTTAAATGAGAAGCCTCATTATATAAATCCCCGGCTTGCAAAGCTAACACCAACCAATCCTTCAAAGCTTTCCTGTACGTTGCCCATGTACCTGGAGCTAGCAAATTCTTCACCAGGCTTACCACTCCTCTGAAACCAGGTTACATGAAAATTCCGGGCAAAACCAGCCTTTTGGTGCTGCCACTGGACACAACCTCCAAAACACCAAACTCAAAATTGATTCAGTTCTCCATATCTGGCACGTTGAACCCTGAAACAGATATTCTTCTTCAAATATTGGAGCATAAAATGGCTTAAAAGCTTATCAACCAGGAAAGAGCTTCCTGACAAACCATTAATCACTTGCACTGCTCCCACGTTATCCGACCAGAACAACAGCTTCATGTCCTTCAAACTATCCCCCCAAAGTTCCTACTGCCATAATGATTGGAAACAGCTCCAATAACACCAAAATCCTATTCAGTGCACCCTGCGGCCACGCTGCCACACCCCAATCTCTTGCAAAGAAGGCACCAAAAACCTGATGACAATTTCAGTTATGTATTCAACATCTTGCCCTTTTGTCAACAAAATCTGCCATTGTAATTCTGCAAAAAGGACTGGCAATCACCCAAATCCTGCTTCAAGGTCTTTGCCATTTGAATAAAATACTGTAGATTTTTAACCCCTTTCACAGCCAAAGATAAATGCCTTCAAAATACCTGTCCAAAATACCTGGCATAATCCTACCAGCGAATTGTTGTTGGGTCACACGTAGTGTGGTGTGGTACCAGTCCCTCATCTAAAACATGCCCAGTTTGGGGTAGGGTTACTAAACCCTCCCCAGGTATATAAGATGCTCCTTACCCAAATTTAGTTGTTGATTCCAGGATGCAGCCTGCTCCCTGGAGAGTGAGGCAGTGTCTGCCTTACCCCATCAGGGGGTATGGGGGTGGCGTTTTTCCTCAGGGGCCTCAAGCCTTTGGGGGGCCTAGTCATGGAAGTGACCATATGCAAGATTTGAGGGAATATGTTCCATGACTATCGGGTGTATACAGTACCTCTCTTGCATGAGAAGGAAATGGTCTGGTCTGCCAAATAGGTGAATCGTTCCTGGCTCTTTGTGGTTACTGAGAAGGGGTTCCTGTAGGGACTACTCTCTGCCTTCGGCAGCTCCCTAGAGGATGGAGGCACTGTACCGGAGAACTACCAGCCTGTCCCGTTGCTACTCCCACTAACATCCGGGGAGACCCAGGCTTCCTGGCCTACAGCAGGTGAGCTAACCAGCACCAGATACGCACTTAAAATACAAATCTCCTATCTCTCATAGATAATGGGGGGGGGGGGGTGAAGGGGGGAGGTGTTACATACCTAATAAGTAAACATGGGAAGAATGTTGATCCAGGGAGTCATCTGATTGCCAATATTTGGAGTCTGGAAGGAATTTATTTTCCCCCTTATGAGATATCATTGGATGATATTCCACTGGGTTTTTTTGTTTGCCTTCCTCTGGATAAATATACTGTAAGTACAAATATAGGATAAAGTATCTGTCGTCTAAATTTTGCATATGGTGAACTTGATAGACGTATGTCTTTTTTCAGCCTCATCTACTATGTAACTATGTAACATAAACCAGGCCAAGATGGCTGCCTATTCAGGAAGTAAGTGACTTGATAAAGAACTCTGTGCAGTTCGAAACGTTGTGTGTGCCACTGAAAGAATACATTTATTTTCAACAAATCCGTTGTGCCCTGGATCTTCAACTTACTTCCATATACTTGAAATTACCCCAGACAAGTTTTTTCCCTGAACCACGGAGCACCGGTACCTTTAAACGCAAGTATATTGCCCATGATATATTATTTAAGGTGTGCATGACTGAATCTCTCATTTACAGTCCTATACAGGAAGCCAGTCTCAGCTTGAAAGGGCAATTAATTGCACCTGGCCATGCCCTTTAAAATACTGTCATTCTCACAAAGTCCTTGCCTGTGCAAAGTACTATGTACCTTGGCTCCTGCTATAATGCCTGTCTGCAGCTCTGCCTCTCTGATCCCTGCCTGCCTTTGGACTACTCTGCCTCTCTCCTGCCCAGAAATTGGAAAGGTGACCTCGACTACTGTGCCTGTCTCCTGCCCAGACCTTGGAACCATGACCTAGAGTCTGCTGCCGTACCCTGCCCTGACCCCAGAACTTGACCCCACTATTTGTTCTCATTTAGGATCCAGATCCCAGGTACGGGTCGGTCTATACTCCCCATTTCTGCCTAGTGGGTCTGTCTCCTGGACAGTAACTAGCCACGTACGCAAACGTAAGGAACATTTCTCTCGTATCAATTTCGACTTCGGTCTTCTCCTTCGCGAACGGTACCACAAAACGCCTCGTCATCCCTTGGAAAGTACACACCAAGTGCAAACAAAGCTCACTCCCCTCCAGAGCTACATAAAGAAAATCGTCCAAGTAGTACAGCACCACATCATTCCCCACCTCCTGGTGCACCACCCATTCCAAAAAGATACAAAAAAATCTCGAAATAATACAATAATAATTACATTGAACAATCCATTGGTAAACATTTATCTACAAAAACCTGATTATTAAAATAGCAACCCAAGAAGTGATAACAGGACGGATTTACCAGCAACAAACGAAAAGCGGACTCAATGTTACCAATTCAACCGCGTTACAAAACGATGTGTACGCCACCTTAAAGTCTTCCTTCTCAATTCCATCATTCACCGAATCCCCCTTTGGATAAGATAGATGGTGAATCATCCTAAAGTTTCCTGACTCTTCCTTAGGGACTAGAACCAGCGGAGACACCCTCAAATTATCAAAAGACGGATTGAAAAATTGGCCTGCCATTCTTCCAAACTCTACCTCTTTTAATAGTTTTTCTTCTACCAATCTTTCTTTTTTATATGCCGGTTTAAGACTTCCTGTGAAATGAGCTTATGTGTATCCTCGAAAAGGATCCAAAATTCTCTTGTAAAACCATCTAAAATCCAGCCTTCCCTTTCTAAAACACTGCAATGCCGAATGCGCTCCTCCACAGTGCACATGAATGTTTAAATTTACACACACGCTGTACCATTTGCAGTGACACTCGTTGAAGAGCCAGCAGACGCCGACCATTCTTAACACGACACTCCCTGCCAAGGCTCCTCCTGGAAAGAGCGTTTGTCACTGCGGAGTCAACGCTATCCACAGGAATATTTCCTCTACATTTCATTTAACATTCTTCCTCACCGAAATTTGGTGGACAAATTTGACACATTTCTAGTGCCCAAAAGTGGCACATGCTTGCAATTTCTTAATAGATATAATTTGTATCATATGTGTGTCACCGACAATTTCCAAACTCCACCACATACCATTATTTTTTTTTTTAGAGGAAATAAAAGGTGATGCAAAAAAAATGCCCAGTCCTCTGTCTGTGAGAAATATCTATGGCAAAACAGTTTATGGAGATCCTACTGGGAAAACTGGGATTCTCTAAAAACGGCTTAATAACTGTAGCACTATTTGTTCCAAAACTCTTAGTAAAGTAAAATCATGTGACAATAACAGCTGCTTTCAGTATTCCTCGAAGAAGGAGCCAAATCAGTAGTACACAAATTAATTTTTATTTTGTATTGGCATGAATGATTGACAGATTCGCAGGTTCCAAATACGAACTTCGACGTCAAATCCGAGTGAATTTGTATGGTTAGCTAATGGATAAACCAGATAGACATTTGTTTTTCCAGCAGATAGGCCTTAAGGGACCTTTTGCCTTCATACCATACCATATTCTCTTCAATGCAATATGGGCAATGTGTTCCAAACCCTCGAGCAGTGGTTTTATAAGACAAAGATGGAGAGATGGGGAAATCTGGCAACAGTTTATCCAATTAAGAGGTCACATAATGGATTCTCTGTAATGTAAAGCATGTGATATGTTAATCTGACTTGTGTACAACTATCTTATTTTTTTTTTAAGGGCTGAGAGACATTTTTATTAATATAGTCATGGACAAAACAGATAGCATCATAAGTAAGTTGTCATGTGTAATAATGTTTGTCAGATACAACGAAAGATAATTTAGTTAAGTGGGCAAACATAAAAAAAACAATGTTTTCGTATGATGCACGTATCAGATATGTTGATTTGCTGCTCAGCCTTTAATCATGATATATCCATTCTAATTCCATGTCTCGTTGGCATGTTATTAAGCTAGAGCTATTGTAATCACAATGTTCATAGACCAAAAGTTATGGATTTCTTTGCTGGTTTGTGTAAAGGGGACTAAAGCACATATCAATTGGAATCTTGGAGCCAGCAGATATTATTACATGTGTGGCTACATTCTCTAAGATAACAAAGCTAAAGGCATTATATTAATGTGTAGGATCTCTAGGATGCCATGCTATATAACAATCTATTTTGGAGTCTAACATTGCTAAATGTTTTACACATTTGTGTTTAATAATTCACAACGCAAACTGCAGAATAGCAGATATCAATACATAAGCAATAGATAATTCTGCAGTGAATGTTGCAGCAATCTCGAAGTCACAGTGATATGAGTTTGATTACAAATCGGCAACAGGTGTTTGCATTGCATGAGAAGATCAGTAAATACTTATTGTTAGAGGAGGAATTTCCCCTAACTTGGTTTGGGTTCTGTAGCCCACCTTCTCTTGTGGGCACCCTAGTCACTGGATAACCAGGGATATTTCTGTAGGAAACCTTAAGCAAAGAAAAATTCATAATAATTAATATGGTTTAAAATCAACTATTGTGGCATAAAAGCATAAATTCCTTCGCAGACAGTGTTCCAGCACCATTCCAAATATTTGTTTTATAATAAATATTGTGGAGTTATTTTGTTAATCTCTAAGATGGAAAGCAAAACTCAGTTTCTGTGAGTTTCCATAAAAATTGTCCTAGCGATTACACATTCTCTGGAGTTATTATATAAAGTCACGATTATCTTTATGTGCAGCTATGTATTTTTTCATAGTTTCCGCTTAATCATCATAACAGATACTGCAGAAACCCGGTGACTGATCTCACTGGATACAGATTCTTCTTTTAGTCAAACAGATGTAGCCAAGCTTATAGTCTTCAGTGTTGCTGCCACTTATGGACACGTAACCTCGGCAGTCATGGCACCGAAGGATTAATGCTGAGGGGGTCCAATTTGGAAGGATGGACCCCTCACAGATTGATTGCAGCAGACACTGTCCCAAGTGCCGTGGACTTTTGCTTTTGTGTCCGCTGTGCTGGCTACATCTGTAGAGATGGGTGAACCAGTCCAAATCTGTTTTCCGGAGCTCCGCAGATTATATACACCAAATCCATGTGGGAGCGGGGGAGGGGGGGTTTGGTTAATGGGTTGATAGTAGTAGTAAGGGGGAGTAGGGGATGGAGGAAGGGGAAAGGGGGAAGGGGAAAAAGTTTGTAGCTGCTTTGTAAATTGTCTTCCTGTGGAATACGAGTATATTATACTGTGTGCTATAAAAGTAGATCAATATTTCACCCTTGGTATTTTGTGATAGTACATACCAACCTATACACCCTAACCATCCCTTTACTTACAGCATAGCTATTCTGATGATTGAGAAATGTTGTATATACTGTACCCTTTGAGTGGGAGGTCTTTCTTTGCTCTTGTTATACAGTAGATGCAATCCCTATTAGGACATGTGCACTAATGGCAGTGACATGTTGATAGGGTTTAATCTGGGTGACTAATGCCTTCTTTTAACCAAAATTCAACTCCAACTGAATATGTAAACTTGGTGAGCTGAGACTTGGGAGAGTATTGATTTATTCTGGCTACTCCTCTTTGAACTTTGAGTTCAAGAAGAGTTTGCACAGACAAACATTCCTCTTTCTGTTGCCTCATATGTTTATTGAATCTCTGATAAGGACATGGGGGTATAAGGGTGGAGGAAACCCTTGAGTGACAAACACACTCTCATTAAGGCCTCAATTATACCAGAAACTGCAGAGCTGCAGAGCGAACCGGTGACGTAATCGTATCGATGCTACATGTGCACATGCAGAAGTAACTAAATTCTCCCAACACTATTTAAACATTTGACCGTTCTCAAGACCATGACTTTTTTATTTTGTTGCTGATCATCAGGAGTTGTGTTGCTGTCTTGGTAATATTTGACATGTTTTCCTTGGAGATATAAATGACAAAGCGTCTTGTAACTGAATGAAATAAATCTTTATTGTGTGCCTGTCAGAAAGTTGGGCACTTCACACATATTTCAGTTGCTTTGGATTTCAAACACCTTTCTTGTCACTTTCATAATTTAATTTAGGAAAATAAATGCAAATGTATTTGATTTATTCAGGATTAGAACCAAATGAGGAGGAAAGCAAGATAATACCCCTGTCTGTTTTGCAGATTTCCCAATAGTTTCTGATCTCATATGATTTTAGATATAAAGTTACAATTACATTTGTCTAAGGAAATCCAACATTCACATGAACCTATTTGTTAAACATATTTTAGAAAGGGATTATCTAATAATGTATTATTTGATTGCATTATAAAATGGTGTGACAGCTGCATAGAATGCATGAAATATGAGCTTTAAAACGTAATTCCGGAATGTATTATGTCAGTTTCATTGACACACTCTTTGGAATATATTGTGGCTGACTTATAGTAACATCTTTTCAGCATGTCTTCTGAAACTGATATTGATGAGTGTGATAATGTCCACATGTTCAGGAAAGTAGGACTGAAGGAGTGGCTCAGTGAGTAGAGGCACTGACTGAAGCATTGAAGCCTGCTTCAAATCCTAGTGTCCGCTCGTCGTGACCTTGGGTAAGTCACCTTATATCCCTGTGTCTCAGGCACCCCCAAAAAATAGATTCTACCGATCAGGGACTCATGCCTGAACAATTTCTATGTACAGCGCTGCATACACAGTCAGCGCTATGCTAGAAAAAACATTATAAGTAATGGTCTTTGGTGCACGGAAGAGTAAAATGAACATCAATGTACCAATGCTCACATTCTTAACATTTCTACAAATGAAAATCTAATGTTCCAACTTCTCAGCTATTATTTAGATGTAAGTAACTTTTTGTATGGCACTGGATTGCGGCTATTTCCTGCACGTAGGGTATAAAATGTATAATAAGTAATTGATGCTCAACATGTATTTATATCTACAGAGATTTGTAAAGTTCTTATAAAGTTGCTTGACATTCATTAAAAAAAAAAAAAGCTGTCAAGATGGCTTTTTTGAAGACATCGCATTCAATGTGAAATTACCAAAAAATTGCAAAGCACTTGCGTCTGACCTCTGGCATGCAAACATGTGCTGAATAAATAGGATAATTGCTCTCTAAACCATTATGCCTCAATTAAAGATAACTTTCATGGTTAGTGAACACATCAACTTCTTTAAGAGAAGACCACACCCGGAGGCCTATGTTAGAGGTGCAGCCACTCTTAGAAATGCACACTGGAGATGCTAAAGGGTAGAAATCACACAGCCATCTCTAATGACATGTCTAATATTATGATGGCTGTTTTTTGATTTCAGATATACTTACAATGTTGCCAATTTTAGACCTGAAAGCCTTAAAGGAAAATGAGCATTTCCTTTAAACAAATTAATAAATACCCTCCTACCCCCCTCTAGATGAGAAAGCACTGTGTCTCTGGAGCTGAAGCATGTTCATTTCAGCTCCAGGGAACCCCTGCTTCCAGAAATACATTCCAGAGACGCTCATGCTGGTACATTCTACATTGTTACAGGTCCAGCGTCACGCAGACCAATAGGAAGCTGTGATGGATGACATTGTGACTCCCATACCACAGGAGACTTGAATCACCATATTGCGTGCCCTGCCAGGGCTGCTATCGGCATGAGCTACAGAGGTAAGTACCTTGGGAAGCACGGGTCGCCGACGCTGAAATGAACATGATTCAGCTCTGAAGACCCCCTGCTTCCCTCCTCCCCCCAAATATAAAACCCAAGGCAGAAATGCACCTTTAATATAAAAAATACAATCATAACTATATTTAATAATAATAATAATAATAATTATTATAATTATCAGTGGAGTTTTTGCACATAAGTGAACAATAGTAAATCATCTATTTATAAACTGCAATAGATAACCCAGCTTTGATTAAGGAACTGTTGCAGAAAAATGATTTATATCCTCCTGCATAGGGATTCAGCCCTAATAATGTTATACTCACAGTATGGAGGCTCTTATTGATTTCTGCCCTCCCCAAAAGATGCTGAAACTCAGGTGCTATAAGTTCCCCTACACAAAATAGACCAAATAATAAATATACTATAATACGTACCTATTTCATTAGGGGCTCACACCCATTAAGGAAAGAAAATACCCGGAAATCCAATTTTACAGTGTTTCGAAATACTGTAACAGTGTATAATTTTCCCCACCACCGTTTCTTTAAAAAAAAAAGAGAGAAAACTATTTGGCAGGTAATGCAATCAGGATCAAAAAGGAAATGCATATTTGACAGAATAAGCGAAACTGCAGCTACAGGTAAAACTGAGGGGGTATGTGTGGAAGTGTCCCAGCTATAACACTGGTGCAAACCAGGAAAGAGAAAAAAATAAGCTTTATTACAGAAAGTAAAAACAGTCATTGGTTTTAGACGGGATTTATATCCTTGATAAAAACTGGTGCCATTTTCTGCCCCCAGTTTAGCAGCCTAGAGTCTGTCACAAATAACCTCCCTTCACCTAATTCCACTTACACTGGCGACACACTTTATTCGAGCTCGGCTAGTCCCACGAATTCGGGTATACCCGGGTGTATTGAGGTTTGTGACTGTTTTCTGCCCGAGTGCATTGAGGTATTTTCCAGGCAGGGATTGAAGCATTTTATTCCCGCTGGCTGCAATACTGCACAGTATATATATATATACTGCATTACAATTCATGAATTTATGCCATCTGGTAGACACGCGAAGCATTGCAGCCTATTAAATCCTAATCATTATCATTTAACAGATCAGCCGCCCATCAGCCAGGCATGAACCCAGGCTGGGAAGGCAAATGCAACGGGGCTTGTCAGAGGTGAGGAGCGGCGCATTCCAGGTATCTGCCAGGTACATACTGGGTATTTGCTCGAATAAAGTGTGTCGGTGCAGTACATATTGCATTTCAATACTGCACCTCTTCTGCTAGAAGGTCCAGCAAATGCTTTACTAGTCAACCTGTCTCTGGCCTCTCCGGCAAAGAAAAGGTTTAGTCGATATCTAGGTTCTTCAAGAAGAGAACACGTTTTAACTAGAAGAGAAAATAATGGCGAGGCCCAACCCCTCTCTATTACACTGCGGCCTGCTAGTAATCTAACACACATTTTATCAAAAAACCACAAGTCATATACAAACATAAGCCATCAGATCATTGTTCAAAGCTGGCATCCAGCTCACCCAGCTAAGCACAACTGGAGGAAGGTCCTGCCTGATCTGGTGATACTTATTCATTTGCTGGTCTACGTTAACAAGTTTAGAAAGTGCAAAATCAAATCCATGAACTTAACTACATACTTTGATAATAAGTGGAACACATCCAACATAAAAGACACAGGAGGCAGCCAGCAGAAAAAGAGGAGAGCAGCATGAAAATAATTGACCCTGCTAGTACTTAGGCTATAAATCGTGTGCTAATACAGTAGGTAAAAACCTGTAACATATTAAAATGTTGTAAATATTAAACATAACATGACATGCATGACATATATATCTTAAGTAAATCCCAAGGAACCATTTTTATGTTAAAGAATGTGCTTTATTATTTGGCTAACTTTTCTTTAATTTAAAAAAATAAAAATCAGCCTTACATCACTTGGTTAGTGGGATTCCTTTGTGAATTTGGAGCACAGTGAAACATTAACATTAGTAATCTACTGTTATATAAACATATGTATGCGTATTTATTTTTGGAATGTTGAATAAGTGCAGTGATATTGCACCTGGATACTGTGTGTGTGTGTGTGTGTGTGTTTTAAGAAAAAATACATGAGTCTGAATGCTTTCAATAAAGCTGGGTATTATTTTAACAAATGGCATGCAAACTTTTTGTAATTAAACAATTTCCCTTCATTCGTAAATATAATCTCGCGGCCTGGTAATTTGCACTGTCTGATACAAAGATCATTCATCCGTGTGTCAGTAGTTCAAAGCCATGTTGGTCCTGGCGAAACGTAGATTCCTTGCAAAGTGTGATACCTTTTACTTGGCCAACATTACAGTTCTTCGGAGAAGAAACTATAATACACAGAGCTTCCAAAACCTGATAGGTTTCTTCTTTAAGTTGACACTGATGTTGCCCCTATACGGTAAGTGTATGTCAGGTGAAAGAAAGCGGCCCAAAGGTGGAGACCTATGTAAGACAAAATGGAACGAATGTATTTTTAAATATATTTTGAACGTCGGGAGAATCTAGTTTGTTTTCCATTACAATGAGGGGCTGTAATAAAGAGGAGGATGATGAGTGTTGGTCTTGTTTGCTTCACACCGGTGATAAGGCATTTACTCCTGGACCCGCATGTCAAAGGAAAAGAGGGGGCAGGGTGGGGGAGAGAAAATGGCAGTAAAAACCCCTCTTAAACTTATTATTATAATATTTACAAACATTCACATAAACTTTCAAAGCTAATTCAATCCTATTTATATTTGCCTGCATTTATTTTAGTTGTAAGTCAATCTATGAAACATATCACTGCAAATAATTCAGTTTGGTCGGATACAACATGTATTAATATACAGAATCCTTCAATACACAAGTTTCCTTCCTTGCATATTACATTAGTATGACCTTGATAATTTTTTGTATGATGTGTGATGTTATTGTATCCCCCATTGTACTGCACTCTGTAATATTCATGTATGGAGTAATGTCATGGAACATGATTATAATAATAATAATAATAATAGCATGTTCTTGTATAGCACTGCTAGTTTTACGTAGCGCTTTACAGAGACATTTTGCAGGCACAGGGCCCTGCCCCGTGGCGCTTACAATCTATGTTTTTGGTGCCTGAGGCACAGGGAGATAAAGTGATTTGCCCAAGGTCACAAGGAGCTGATACTGGTAATTGAACCCGCTTCCTCTTCTCCAGGAGTAATATAGTGCCTTTAAGTGGTAGGCTGTTGTAGGCTGTGGTAAGCTGTGGTAGGAAGTGAGGGTTCTTTATTTCAGCACAATATTCAATGCATCAGCATTCATTATTAACAAAATCCTTCAATAAATATTTTTCTAGCTACATTTTGTGGGAATATTTTTGGCAGAGCAGTTTCATTGCCTTTATTAAAATTTTAGAAGTTTACATGCATGCAAACATTATAGTTTTTTTCCCACTACGTTGTGTTCACTTTTTTAACTGCAACATAAACCTTACAAGTGTAATCTCCTGTGTGATAAGCCACACACTGCCCACTGGCAGGTTCCTCTCTAATGTGCTCTGGACATGTGACTGTGATGGACATGAGAGCAGCCAGT
Source organism: Ascaphus truei (assembly GCF_040206685.1). NCBI lineage: Eukaryota > Metazoa > Chordata > Amphibia > Anura > Ascaphidae > Ascaphus > Ascaphus truei. Next base: position 92,833,015 of record NC_134483.1, on the reverse strand, counting down.
GATAACGGCTGAGGAAGAGGAGGGACTATGAGGGAGAGGAGCCTTTAAAAAGGGACCATGTTGAGTCAGATCTGCGCAGACCTGAGTGCTGTCAGGTCCGGTCAAGGATTGCGGAGAGTGAACGTGTGCACCTGGCAGAAGGAGCAGAGATCTACAGTACAGTGCCAGACATGGTTGAGAGTTACAGCTCTGGCGGATGGGACCCTCAGCGGCTATAACGCAGTACTGGCCTGCAACAGTTAGTACAAAATGAGCTCCCATGGTGTGCAGGCACCATCACAAGCCAACATAACCAGGATTGGGTGGATAATACACCACGGACACTGATTCACACCCACGCAGCGTTATTTGGGATTGTGTTTTATTTGTATACTATGTGTAACTCCCTGTGTAATGCAAGCAACACTGTATACTGCCCCCATTGCAGGTTCTTCCCCAATGGACATGTGATTATGCTGAGCCAGTATCGAGGCTGGTGAAGAAGGAGGGACTAAGAAGGAGAGGAGCATTAAAAGGGGGGCAGCAATGCCAAAGAGAGAGAGATCTGCATGGGCCTGAAAGATTTAGGCTTGATTGAAAATGGCCGGTGGGGCAGGACTTGCACGTGTTCCACGTGAGTGAGAGTGCAGTTATTGAAAGGATGCAGAGCAGCTTAAAGAGCTGGAGAGCCAAGCAGCCAATATCAATAGCTGTCCAGAAGAGCGACAGCCAGCAGAGGGGACCCTGCGGTGGTCACAGGAAACAGCGATACCGAAGTAAACTTTGTGAAGTACAGGCCTGCTACACTCAGTTAGAAACACTAGCTTCAACGGTTTGCCGGTACCTCAAATATAGGATCTGAATACCCAGGATTGGGAGGCCTCTTAGTTTGAAGCTAACACACACATCCGCGCAGCGTTTATGTGAACCGTACTGAGAAGTATTATGATTTGTATGTGGTGATCCTGTTTCTAAGTGTAACGGTGTTTCAGGCCCCACCCAATCTCACATTGGCCCCTGTGGTCTACTAGCCCCATTACATGGATGTGTATGTTGTGGTGCACCTGCTGGCTTACAGGACTCCTGAGTCTCCCGCTGGGTTGGTATGGGGATATCAGCATAACAGGTACCTGAGGTAGTGTGCCTGAGTCTTACTCACATATGATGCAGCGCCTCCACCCCATCAGGATCTCTGCGGCTGCAGGGGGGTGTATCTGATGGGGAACTCCTCTGTGGTACTGTTACGCCGGTGCTGCCCGCAGACCAGACCCGTTCCTTTCACTGAGGTGAGGAACGTATAGAGGCACGCACCCGCAGCAAAGGGAGCATGTCCGGAGTGTGGTGATTTGGCGTTGCCAGGCCAGGTGATGTTTAGCTAGCAATACTTGCCGGTACCGGTGTAGAAATGCCGTCGTCGTTGCCGTTAGCCAAGGTCAGGGATTGGAGAATTCCGGAAGGTCGTTTGTCCAAGCAGGGGTCGAGAGCCAGAGAGAGACGTCCGCCAAGCCAAGTCGTAACCTGAGAGAATGAGAGAGAAAACGCCAGAGTAGTAATCCAAGTGGAAACTATGTCGAGCAATGAACGATAGGAAGGACTGGCATTATAAAGTGTGGCTGACCAATCAGAGGTGAAGGCAGGCCTGGAGGACTGCGTGGAGCCATCCTGGATAGGTTCCCTTGATTGGCAGGCAGGTGAGGACTCTTGTTTTGACAGGAGATCTTATTACTGTGTTGGGGGTGGGTTTTCACTGCAAGAGCAGTGAATAAATTAACTTCACCCGGCGCGCGCTGTTCAGGCGCGCGCCCGGGCAACATGGTGGCCGCGTGAGAGAATGCAGGGAGCCGGGGACGCCGAGGACGGCGGGGAACCCCCAGAACCGCCGGAGGTGAGTGACGCTGGCGAGGGACGCGCGCCACGGCAGCAGGGGTAGATGCAGGAGCAGAGGAACCAGGGCGCGGACGCCGCGATCCCTGAATCCTCACAGTACCCCCCCCTCAGGATCGGCCTCAGGACGATCCTTCCATGGTTTTGATGGAAACTTCTCTCGGAAGCGTTTGAGGAGTCCTGGAGCATGAATATCTTTCAGGGGTACCCATGATCTCTCTTCCGGTCCAAAACCTCTCCAGTGTACCAAGAAGTGGACTTTACCTCTTGAAAGACGGGAATCCAGTAAGGCTTGTATCTCATACTCTTCGTTACCCTGTACCATCACAGGATCTGGTTTAGAAGTGTGGTCCGGAAAGAGGTTACTGGAGATGAATGGCTTGAGAAGCGAGGTGTGAAAGACATTCAGAATTCTCATGCTTTGAGGAAGTTGGAGTCGGAAGGAAACCGGATTTACCTGCTCCAAGATGGAAAAGGGACCCAGAAACCTAGGAGCCAATTTGAGGGAAGGAGTTTTGAGATGGATGTTCTTGGATGATAGCCAAACCTTGTCTCCGGTTTTGTAGTTAGGTGCCGGATGACGGTGACGATCAGCCTGATTTTTGGAAGACAATGACGCTGTTTGTAGTGCAGATTGGATTCTGGACCAAGAGTCCTGTAGGAGGGCAATGTGCTCGTCCACGGCTGGTATTCCAGAGGAGTTTTTAGAAATAGGTAGACGAGCCGGATGGAATCCATAGTTGATGAAGAAGGGGGTCTCGCGGGTAGACTCATTCCTGGAAGAATTAAAGGCGAACTCAGCCCAGATAAGTAATTCTGCCCAGTCATCCTGAGAATTCGAGACGAAGCACCTTAAGTATTTCTCGAGGGATTGATTAACCCTCTCGGTCTGTCCGTTAGATTGAGGGTGATAACCAGAAGAAAAGGAAGATGAGATACCCAGTCTCTTGGTGAAATTTCTCCAGAACTTGGAGACGAACTGTGAACCCCGATCAGACACGATGGATATGGGAATCCCATGGATCCGAAAAATCTCTTTGGAGAAAATATCAGCTAGGGCGGGTGAGGAGGGTAAACCTTTGAGAGGAATAAAGTGTGCCATCTTGGAAAACCGATCCACTACCACAAGAATGGTATTCATGCCCTTCGACCTTGGCAACTCCACAATAAAATCCATCGATATGTGGGACCAGGGACGCTCCGGAATAGGTAAAGGTAAAAGGAGACCCTGAGGTTTCTGACGAGGAATCTTGTTACGCGCACATACCGGACAGGACCGTGTAAATTCAAGAATGGTCTTTACCATATTGGGCCACCAGAAAGTGCGACGGATGAGTTTTCTTGAATCCAGGATGCCCTGCCGAACGGGCGGCATGTCCCCAATCCAGTATTTCAGGGATGAATTTGGGTTCCACGTACAAGGAGTCTTTAGGAACAACCAGACCGATCGGAAGATTCTCTTGAGATTTGATGATCCTCTCAAGATTCTTGAATGCTACAGCTGCTAAGATTCTTTGTTTAGGAAGGATGGACTCGGTGGTCTTTTCTGATCTCTCTTCAGAAGAGTATTGCCGGGAGAGAGCATCCGCTTTGACGTTCTTAGTGCCGGGAATATATGAGAGAACAAAATTAAATCTAGAAAAAAATAACGACCAGCGGGCTTGGCGGGGACCTAAACGACGGGCATTCTCAATATACAATAAGTTTTTATGGTCCGTGAGAATAGTGAATGGCTCTTTAGACCCCTCCAGAAGATGTCTCCATTCTTGAAGAGCCAACTTGACGGCCAAAAGTTCCCTATTGCCCACGTCATAATTTCTCTCTGCAGATGAGAACTTTTTGGAGAAAAACCCGCAAGGATGAAGTTTATCCTGGGAAGAAAATTTCTGAGACAGAACCGCACCAGCCCCACAGTCCGAAGCGTCAACCTCTAGGGTGAATGGGAAATTCGTGTTTGAGTGTCGAAGGATGGGGGCAGAGACAAAAGTTTGTTTCAGCGTCTCAAATGCCGTGACTGCCTCTGGAGACCAAGATGAAGGGTCTGCACCTTTTTTGGTCAGTGCCGTGATAGGAGCGACAATGGTAGAAAAGTTACGGATAAACTTCTGGTAATAGTTAGAAAAACCTAAAAACCGTTGAATAGATTTGAGGGAATTGGGTTGCGGCCAATCTACGACGGCTTTCAGTTTCTCTGGGTCCATGGCCAAGCCTTTGTTGGAGATGATGTATCCGAGAAAGGAAGTGGTAGACTGATGAAAAATGCATTTCTCCATTTTAGCAAACAACCGGTTCTCTCGGAGGCGTGAAAGCACAAACTTCGTGTGGATGATATGATCCTGTAAGTTTTGAGAAAAATAAGGATGTCATCCAGGTATACAATGACAAAGCGATTAAGAACGTCCCGAAAGATATCATTGATGAAGTCCTGAAAAACTGCCGGTGCGTTGCATAACCCGAAGGGCATCACTAGATATTCGTAGTGTCCGCTACGGGTGTTGAAGGCAGTCTTCCATTCATCGCCCTCCCGGATGCGGATGAGGTTGTATGCCCCACGAAGGTCCAGTTTAGTAAAGAGGTTGGCCCCCTGAAGTCTATCAAAGAGTTCGGAGATGAGTGGGAGAGGATAACGATTCTTCACCATGATATGGTTCAGACCCCGGTAATCAACATATGGTCTGAGAGTCCCATCTTTTTTTTTGACAAAGAAGAATCCGGCCCCCGCAGGAGAATTGGAATGACGTATGAAGCCCCGCTTAAGATTCTCACGAATATATTCGTCCATAGCTTCGGTCTCGGGCATCGAGAGAGGGTAAGATTTGGCCTTAGGCAAGGTATAACCAGGTACCAGGTCAATCGGACAATCGTAGGAACGATGAGGGGGTAGAAGCTCAGACTGTGTCTTGCTAAAAACGTCCAAAAATTCAGCGTATGGAGAAGGTAACTCCCTCAGAGGACTGGATGTGTTGGCTAATAGAAAGGATGGTTGCTTGATAGACAAAGAAGGTTCCTCTGACCTTGACCTCCAGTTAATAGGGTTAGGAGAAACCCAATCGATGAGTGGATTATGCTTCTGTAACCAGGGCAAACCAAGCGTGATAGGTGTTCCCGGGGCATGAATAACGTCAAAAATCAGAGTCTCTTTGTGAGAATGAGTAGAAAGGGTGATAGGTCCGGTCTCTAAAGATATATAGGCCGGGGTGAGAGGCCGATTATCAATCCCGACCAAGGCAACGGGAGAGTCCTTCCTGGAAAGCGAAATCTGATTTAGTTCAGAAAAGGTTTGATCTATGAAGTTCCCTCCTGCGCCGGAATCGATAAATGCTGCTGTGGAGGTGCGGAAAGTCGGCCCTGAAAGGGAGACGGGAATAATCAATCTTTTGGGAAGTTCCCTTCTGAGAGGGGGACAAGGAGATTCAGTACCCAGAGAGCGCCCCTTCGTACTCACTGGGCTTAGTCGTTTCCCGGAGATGGTGGATGGTTACGAGTGCGCTGCTCAGAAGCTCCGCAATGATGGCACGACTCCCCAGTAGAGCAGAGTTGTCGTAACGGTGCCCGAGGTTGCTGAACTCCAAGTTGCATCGGTTCTGGAGCCTCCAGCGCCGGTAGCGGGGAGAAGACGGGTCTCTGGGTAGTAGAGAACCTGGAAAAGGAAGCACGGAAAGGCGTAGACCGGGGATGCTGACGCTGAGCGCGGCGTACCTGAAGACGCTGATCCATACGAATGGCCAGGGAGATGAGGTCCTCCAGTAATTCTGGCCTGGGTTGAGAAGCAAGTTCATCCTTCAGGGAATCCGATAGGCCTTTCCAGAAGACGGCGACTAAGGCCTCCTGACCCCAATGAGTCTCAGCTGCTATAGTTCTGAATTCCAAGGCGTATTGGCCCACAGGCCGACGTCCCTGTGTAAGCTCTAGCAGGGAATCAGAAGCAGTCTCTTGACGTGCGGGGGTATCAAAAACCTGTCAAAAGTCCCGTCTGAAGGCCGCGTAATCGCGGGTAATATCAGGGCGTAGTTCCCAGATCGGAGAGGCCCATGCCAGAGCATTACCTGTGAGCAAATTATATACGTAGGCTACCTTTTTCCGGCCAGTAGCATACAGCTGTGGAGCCATCTTGAACTGGATCTCGCACTGGTTGAGAAAGCCACGACAGGCGTGTGGATCCCCTGCGTAGGGCCTCAGAGCCGGAATCTTCGGAACTGAGAATGAAGTGGAAGATAAGTCAGGCTGCGCCGGAGGTGCATCCGCAGGAGGTGCCTGTAAAGAATGGTCCTGTACCTGTTGGGAGAGGAGAGCCACTTGATCCGTTAAGGCCTGGATTTGTTGGTACATGGCCGTCATCATAGAGTCCACATCAGTCTGGTCTGCGTCTTGTGGGCTCGACATAATGTTACGCCGGTGCTGCCCGCAGACCAGACCCGTTCCTTTCACTGAGGTGAGGAACGTATAGAGGCACGCACCCGCAGCAAAGGGAGCGTGTCCGGAGTGTGGTGATTTGGCGTTGCCAGGCCAGGTGATGTTTAGCTAGCAATACTTTCTGGTACCGGTGTAGAAATGCCGTCGTCGTTGCCGTTAGCCAAGGTCAGGGATTGGAGAATTCCGGAAGGTCGTTTGTCCAAGCAGGGGTCGAGAGCCAGAGAGAGATGTCCGCCAAGCCAAGTCGTAACCTGAGAGAATGAGAGAGAAAACGCCAGAGTAGTAATCCAAGTGGAAACTATGTCGAGCAATGAACGATAGGAAGGACTGGCATTATAAAGTGTGGCTGACCAATCAGAGGTGAAGGCAGGCCTTGAGGATTGCGTGGAGCCATCCTGGATAGGTTCCCTTGATTGGCAGGCAGGTGAGGACTCTTGTTTTGATAGGAGATCTTATTACTGTGTTGGGGGGCGGGTTTTCACTGCAAGAGCAGTGAATAAATTAACTTCACCCGGCGCGCGCTGTTCAGGCGCGCGCCCGGGCAACATGGCGGCCGCGTGAGAGAATGCAGGGAGCTGGGGACGCCGAGGACGGCGGGGAACCCCCAGAACCGCCGGAGGTGAGTGATGCTGGCGAGGGACGCGCGCCACGGCAGCGGGGGTAGATGCAGGAGCAGAGGAACCAGGGCGCGGACGACGCGATCCCTGAATCCTCACAGGTACCTCCTGCAGAATGACTCCACACTCACACAGAAGGGATGTTGTGAACAAGGGCATCTTTATTATCATCTTCATGGACAGACTGCCCCTCATCGCGGTCGTGCTAGCCGCTCATCCTGTTGGAGTACATTCCTCTCAGAAGGTTCCTCCTCTCTCAATAGAGTTGGCTCACCTCTCCCCTAAGGGAGATCACCATCTGTGTCAGGTCCCTGAACACAGTGTGTATTCGGCTAGCACTAGAATCTGACAGCCTGAACTGCTGCAGACACTCCTTGAACTTGAACCCTTGATTAACCTCCTGCAGAACACACTAACTTTAGGCAGTGCTGTGTCTTATATAGAATCAGAAAGGACAGCCCTTTGTGTCACTAACAGTGGACACAGAGCATGTTGTCACTTCCCTGGTTACATACGACACCTCACCAGGGTGTGAGGGCAAACCTCCATGATTGTTGCTGGCAACCCTGCATACTTACCAGGTTTACTGCCAGCATGAGAAGGAGCTGTATACCATTTTTATACATGGCTACATAAGGATCATGAGAATCCTGGTATCCAGATAATATATATTATAACAAAGTTTTGTTGTAGTTGTTTCCCAATGTTTGGCTCCACACACGAGTGGTATATATAATACAGGCACGAGGACTCACACCTTTTAAAAAAAATGCAGCTTGATGCCAAACGAAGACAAAAATTGGATAGCTCTGTCGCGTTTCTGACCGTAGCTGGCGCTTTATCAAAGATAAAGCTCTTTGATAAAGTGCCAGCTATGGCGGGAAACACGTCAGAGCTATCCAATTTTTGTCTTCGTTTGGCATCAAGCTGCATTAAATTTAGATTTTAAGTATTTTTGCCTCCAGTTCTCCTTTTTTCATGCTGTGCTCCTCTGCCTTTTCTGCTTGTTCTCATCGATCTTCTACAGCTGGATGCACGGGGAGAGGATCAGACTCGTTACCAGCAGCAGCAGTGGTTCATGAGTACATGCATTGCTCCTTGTGTGGCTGGTCCTACAGTACACCATGATCAGCTATCTAGCTTGGATTTAATCATTATATATGCAATGTATCTATGCCTGAACCTAGAGCTGTTAGGTTCATTTGACCTTACCTGTTGGGCTGCTTCATTGCAGGGCTTAAGTTATTGGTCCTGCAGACTCACACTTCGGGTTCGGGCTTTCAGTGGTTGTGACAGCACAGGAGTATACTGAGAGTCTGATCAGTCTATTTGCCTAAAAACATTTATTTGTCTCTCTTCCGCCCGGGACATCCTTCCTACTAGATTTTGTGCAGCACCACATTAGAGATTCACTTCTCTTACTACACATGGAGACTCACAACTGTGCGTGGGCACAGAATAAAAGAGGGGTTACATATGTGAGTATCACAAGTTACCCGGGCTCGTAGTGGATAAGTAAACCAGTTGTTTCACCCATACTGGGTTCGTATTCTTCTTGCCATCTGACCGTAGGCCATGTGTGGCCCAGTAAGTTATTAACAGGGACTCAGGCCCCTGCCTCAGCAATAGTCATAAGTCTGAGAGCTAGCAGTAGAGGGGTTACACAATAAGCAATCAAAGCAGATGATTATTTTTTGTGATTATTTTTTAACACAGGATTAAAGCAGGGGGTCTCCGGAGCTGAACCCCATTAATTTCTGCTCCATGGGCTCACTGATCACAGAGATACTTACCTCCAAAGGGTGTGCTGGTATCTCCAGCAAGTGTAAAGCTCCAAAGTCATGTGGGCCAGTTGTAAGCTGGACCTGATGACATCACGGCTTCCTATAAACCTGATCTGAAATGAATGGGTTTAAGCTCCGGAAACCCCCTGCTTCAATCCTATGTTAATTTTTTTTTTTTAAATCACAAAAAAATTGGCCTGCTTGGATTGCTCCTTTAAATATGTCAAATGGAAATAAATTGCCCAATGGTCCAGCACTTATATTTCTTTCATTTCTATATTTTCAGTGGTGAATTACCTTGTGCTTTATGTGCATTGTTTAGAAAAGAGACATTAAGTAAACATATTAAAAATAAATATGCTGGAACCGCGCCATGGCTGGTATTTCAGTTTGTAATGCAAGTTGTGGCTAGTGTTTTTTATACTCATCAGAATCTTGTATTAAGCATAAAGAATATGATCAAAAGAACTGGTGCAAGTTCAAACAGACATTAAGTTCAATTTTTAAAACATGATTACTTGTGTAACCCTCCTCCTATAGGGTTACTAGAAATAGTAGTGTATGCTGGGCCCCACCCTGGTTTCTACAGTATTGGGATCCATACGTCACACAGGGATATTTAAGGAGGAGGGACTGTTCTGGAAGGTTAGGTTCTAGCAGGTCAAGAGGAGCAGAGCCTCAGGGAATGTAGTTAAGTAATGTTAGTAAAGTAATTGCATAGACCAGGCCCCCCGTTTATGATGTTGTAGATAAGTAAGTAAGGAGCGCCTACAGATAGAATGGAGTCCTGTACAGCACCTACTGAGGTAAGTATAACGGGAAGCATGGCGTCCACGGAGCTGAAATGAATGTGGTTCATTTCCGGAGAACACTGACCTCCCACCTATAAGAAAAAAAAGGAAAAGAAAAACCCAGGTGGAACTGCATCTTTAATATTCTGATACTTCGAATGCAAATCTAGAAATGGTACTTTTCCAACAATAAATAATATGCCATGGTTATGTATGGTGCATATTAAATCAAGACGTGGGAAAGAAGTGCATTAGTAATTTACCATAGCTGTTGAAATGTTGGTTAATACGCTTATTTACTCTTTCATCACCACTGGATTTAAATGTAAGACAATTAAAAAGATATTTAAATTCTTTCATTTGCAAAGGAACTCAGAAAACCCCATATCTTGCTGAAAGCATAGAATAATCGTTAAAACACTATGGGGTCTATGTACTTTTTTTTTTTTTAAATGTGTGCGACAATTTCAGTGCTACCATTAACATCTGCACTCCAAGCACAGTCCATTTCTTTGCATCAAAACAAATAAACATTTTTTTTTGTTCCAACTGACACAGAATGAAAAATTGGAGCTTAGTACATACTTGTAGTAGGCACACACCAGAAGTTGCGTTTGACATGCAGATTTTGTGCCAAAAAAGCCATTTATGACGCTTAGCACATACGGCCCAAATGTTTTTTTTTCCACGTATAGTCATCAAAACATAAGCATTATGACTTTTTGTGTAAATAAATATTTAGTATATTTATGTATTCGCGTTTGACAAAAGGTTAATTTAAATGTTCTGTTTTGAGTTATACACCTGCAGGTGGCAAGGATTAAAAATTCTTAAATCAGTTGTGACCTCTGCACCAGGGATAATCTCCAGAGAAATGACCTCCCTTACATGCTCTGCTTAGGCAGAGTGGACGGCGGGAAGACTCAAGCTACTGTACCTCTGTCTGGAGTAACCCATGCACATGTTTCTTTGACTTGACTCTTCCCATCTGACCATCTCTTCTTAATCACCTCCATGTTTCTTAGGGTACGTCCTAAGGCAGAAAGCCTAAATGCAATTATTCTCCACAGGTGGTTCTTATATGAGATGGGTTTCTTTGACCTATTTGCTAACTAGGTCACCCTGAAATGTGATCTTATCAGTAACATGAAGAATATTTATCATCCTATTCAAAATGTAGAGCTGTCAGGCCCCTATATAACATGGTGGGAATTATGGTAGCACACTTTTAATGAAACATCAACTTCTGTTCAATTGAATGGAAATGAATGACTAACTGTGACTTACAACACTTCTCATTATATTGAATAGAGAGACCTTACAGGGGCAATTCTATATCTGCCGGGCAAAAATTCCCATAGACTTCAATTGGGAATTGTGTCTGAAAATAGCTCGATCGGCCGCTTAGTCAGCTACAGAATAAACCTTTTAGTCTTAGAGATGCTCTGCAAATATTTCTGTACTAACATCTGCTGCTTCCACTTTGGCATCCAAGCATTACTCTGTGATGTACAGTATGTATTTTTATCATTCACATCGGCATCTTTTGTAGGTGAGTGAACTACCAGGTTTTCTGTTGATTTCTCATACCTGAATGTAAGCACACGGAAAAATACTAACCAATTCTTCTTCTGCCTCATATATTTTTGAGAATACTGGAGTTTAATTAATCGTAATCATGTTTTGAGTAATAAGACTTTGCACCTAATATGGAATTGAAACCTGTTTCCTTCTTGAGCATCAAAGGTGAAAGATTGGAATATGAAATACCAATAAGACAGTTGCATTAATTTGATTTGTCTGTTATGTTGTGTAGCCAAGTCTTCGCCTCGGGCCTTCAACTCTTCCAGCCAGGGCATTATTAGCCTGTAATGCCCTGTTCTTCGGGGATTATTACTTAAGTAATAAACTTACCTATGTATAATATAAAGGTGGCATCATGTAGAAAAAAACGAATGGCGCACAGCCAGGGAGCCAGGTGTGGAGTAAAAAACTTTTCTTTATTGCAGCATGGTGAGAGACAAATTCACCCCCTTGGGGGACACAGATAGAGTCCTCCTACGCGTTTCAGACCAACAGGTCCTTTATCAAGGAGTCCCCCGGAACCCCCTGCCGCCATCCCCCACATCGCGGGACACCAGGGCTCCCTCGGGGAGCCCTGGATGCACGTGTAGGGGGCGCAGGCACCCGATGACGCGTGACCGCGCATCGGTGATGCGCGGCACGCTGAGGGAGTGCGGCTAGCATGCCGGGGCATCCCCCGGCTTGCGGTGCTAGCCGTGCTGCAATAAAGTGTGTCGGTAGTGTAGCTGGGGCACGTAGTGATGTTGTAAGACTCCTACTTGGAAGTCTTTTTATCTAACAGTGACTAATTTACAGCTGACCAACAGTTACACTTCTATAGATTGAGTGTGGGTTTAACTGGCACTTATTTGCTGTGCCTGTCTATATATATGTGGTGCCTAAGGCTCATAACATCTGCAGTGATTTCAGCGTGACTCTGGTGCAGTGTTGGGTCATGATATTAGGCTCTGTCACATTAACCTGCTCTCCTAGGGAGTTCTACCTTTTCTGCTGCATACATCTCTAGTCTCTGTCTGGATCACACTATATCCAAGACAATCAATTTGTTTATTTGACCTAGTATTACCACCTTTAGGAGCAGCAGTCTGGTAACAGGACTTTTCCATACCTTACTATCTATATAGTGAGCTCCCCATATATGATTGTAACTCTAGCACCTATCTGTTATTATTGAAACATGTGATTTACAGGTGCAATTTAGCTTTGGTCTTAAGTGGTCTACCTATACCACGGCTGGTTCTGCCCTCTATCTCCTAGATCACTAGCATTAATTGCTATTCAGCAGCTTATATCTAGAGTAGATGGAAGACAGTAGTCACATTTAATTTAATCCACTTTTAATCTTGGTTACACCTACATTATCGGTAATATATGTTTTATGTAATGTCAATAAAGGTTATATTTTAATGTATGTGGTGTGCATTTAAGTGAATTCTATTTTGAGTGCACTGTCTAGTGTGCTCCTCACCTTCCTGATTCACTTCAGTTCACAGGTTTGCACCCACGTGATAATTATCGTATTTTCATTAAATTAGTATGGTTCCTAGTTGATCACTCCCTATCCCCCCCTTTTTTCTGTTTGTAGAACTTATTACCTAATTATTTTGCTGTAAGCTACCCAACCTGTGGCTAAACTCCACAGTAATTATTCTTGTGTTGGTGTTTCTTTTCAGTGGCCTACCTGTTATATCTATCCAGATATTTTAACTATATGTATACTAAGTGAAGGACTTAACCTAGAGACCAGGGGTATCCTTATGAATATACTGTACCTTCTATAATAATAGTAGTAGTTTAAAATTAGATATTTATATCTTATTTCCTGGCAAGCATTTGTGGCTACTGCACGATTCAATTATGTTTGCTTGCTCATTAAGCAATTAAATATTGCATCCAAACAGGGTGGGGATCTATATCAATTAACCGACCTCTGTACTTAAATCGGTTATAGAATCCCCCCAACATTGTTCTTATACCAATATCATACTTTAGCATCTACCGCTATATAATGTAGGCGTAGGTAGTCCTTTCACAATTTGTTAGTCCGTTCGTTTATACACATTATATTTTAACTATCGATATCAATAAAGAGTATTTTTACTTTCAACCATAATTCACACTTGGGTAACAGAGTGCTACTCTAGGTGAGTTCTTTTTCTCCTTGGTCTCGCTAACATTACAATTCCCAGCCCACGCACCTACCCTATCAACGTGTATTTGTATACCACCCCAAGACAGTCTATATGATAGCTGAGCAGGGGTTGCAGCTCCTTTTCCTTCCCCACCCCACCATCCCCGTTAGGTACTTATTCCAAAATGAACTCCATAGACACTTTCTATGTGACACTTTAAGATGTTACACACAGCCATATGGCTCACAGCCAAGATAGACAGCTTTAACTACTCTAAAAAACACATTCACTTAAATAACAATTAAGGGAGGGGTCTGCCTATTCAGCTCATTTCCAGGTAGTTGTTATTTGGATATATCAATTGTAGATGGGATTATAATTGATAGAACGGTTCCAATCAGAGAAACATACCTGTGTGAGGAAATGAAATCAGAATGTTAGTCCGTGTGTGCACCCATGTTTAAAGTTATTAAAAGATGTAGAAAGAATCCACAGATGATAACTCCAGTATTAACTCCACAGACACTTTACATGTGACAATGTGACACTTTAAGATGTTACACACAGCCATTCCATGAAAAGGTTCACAAAAAAACAGTAAGGTTCGGTCCCCATTTTTTTTTTAGGGAACTGAAATTAGTGCAGGTCAGCTCTGGCCCCCTTTGTTTAAATCCTGTAAAGAAAAGGGTGATTATTTAAAGGGTTAGTTAGTTAATTAGTTACTGCCTTAGTAATTCCCACTTGAATCCCTAGAATAAGAAGGGGACACATAGGTTTGTCAGGGCCCTAACAATTGCTTATTTTTCATATGCTGTATGGAAGGGGTTCTCGAACCACACCTTTGAGATCATCATCCATAGGACCCAATTCATTTGCACACTAATTAATTTGCCTAGTTTGCATCTGAATATTCTTGTGGTTGGTTGCTCTTGTTAGGAGACAAATCTGTCATGGCTGAGACTCTGGAAGTTTGAAGCAAAGATACCGTTTTTGATTGTGGAGCTCCAGGTGACATTTGTCTCTCACAGGAGAAGTACCACACCAGATAATGAAAAAAAAACAAAAAAACATCTGGTCTGCTATAGAGCCCTGAGGAGAGGTTAGGGCAGTGGCATAACTACAATTTGTGGGGCCCCGCAAAGTTTTTAGATGCCCCCTCTGTCACTCTCTCTCCCTCCTCTCTAACTCTTCCCCCTCCTCTCTAACTCTTCAACCCTTCTCTCTAACTCTCCTACCCTTCTCTCTAACTTTCCCCTCCTATCTAACTCTCCTCTCTAACTTACCCTCCCCCTCCACCCTAACTCTCTCATTCTCCCACCTAATCTCTAACTCTCTCACACTTCCCCCATCATTTCTAACTCTCTTTCTCTTCCCCTTACTCGCTCTCTCTGACTTCTCCCTCCTTTCTACTCTCTCACTCCCCCATCCTCGCTAACTCTCTCTCTCCCCCCTCCTCTCTCACTCTCTCCCCTCCTCTCTCACTCTCCCACCTCACTAACTCTCTCTCCCCATCCTTCTCTATCACTCTCTCATTCTCCCCCTCCTCTCACTCTCCACCTCTCTAACTCTCCCACTCCCCCCCTCTCTCACTTTCCCCCCTCATCTCTTACTTTCTCACTCTCTCCCCTCCTCTCTAACTCTCCCATAAATTTCCCTCTCTTTCCTTATTCAATGCCCCCTTAATCTCACACTCAATTCCCCCTTCCACTCACACTAAATCCCCCTCCCCTCCTCACACTCAACCTCCCTGTCTTTCACTCAATCTCCCCCTCTTACCTTGTCTTGTGGGCAATGTGGGACAGGGGCGAGGTCTCGGTGCCTCGTCGGTGGGAAGCTGAGGCCACATGAGTGGATGCAGAAGTTGTGCCCAATTTCTAGGCAGGCCCAACTTCTTGCGCCGACCGGGACATGAGTACACCGGCAGGGGGAGGGGGAAGGGATCTTGGCGTGAGTGCCCTGTAGCAAACAAAGACCTCGACAGCCCAACACAGAGGAAGGGATGCCGGCCAGCAATCACGGTCGCGTATGCACGGCCGGCAACTTGACTTCATACGGTGTGACGTTTCCAGGGCAACGGGATGGCGCGGCACTGGAGGAGGGCGGCACCAGGTAAGTGCCTTTTAAATCCGACACTAGATACACCACTTCACATATTCCTATTGTGTGTCATCTTTTCAATTTTAGTGGTGCATAAAATAAAAAATGACTTTAAAGTCTCACATTTCTGTGGGACTAATCCTGGAACTCATGAAGTTTTGCCAAATGGTTATACTATAGCAGCATGTGAAATGGAAACTGCAGCAACATATAAACAGAAACCAAAATGTAATAGAAGTGAATGATTTAAACATTTAGAAACAGAAAAAAATGAAAAACTCATATGAAATGAGTCAGTCTAATTACGAAGCAACGGCAAATTCAATAAATATTGAAAATATCCAAGCATACCGCATTTTAATGAAAGGACTGAATGTTACCATGAAACATAGAGCATTTAATAAGTATTTCCCTACGCCAGCTGCTATACACCTCAAACTTTATTAACACTTCCAGGACCAAAGCCAAACACACAAGTGCATGACACGTCACTATCACTTTGCATCTTGGTAACTTAATGAATCCCATGATGTTTTGCCAGCCATTTTAACAACACACCCAGATGAAGGACTTCATTGGACATCAATCTAGCAAGGAATGTGCTATCATCCTGTTTAACTTATGAATTACATCATGTTAGCCATGCAGGTGATTTTGCTTCAAAGCATGTTCTGTACTCTGATAACATGGCAATTAAGGCCTCGTCCAGGGTGGTGCTAAGCGGGCGCAGGCGCTCACACTGGACACGTTGCAACAATGCACGTGGCCTGCGTGAGCGGGCGGGAACGCCTGCTCGGCGCTCAGCCACTTGCCAAGCAAGCAAAATTGAGGGCGAACCAGTTCCATGACATCGGGGCCGCGCCCCCAGACGCGCGTGCACCTAGCCGGCCAGGAAAAGCATGGCCGAGCAGGGCGCAGCGCCTGTTTCCACCCTGGACGAGGCCTAAGAGTAATGTAGGTTTTCTTATAACCAGAGAGAGGAAATATTATCAACCCCTTCAGTATATAAAACAATATTTTGTTGAAATTTGTTCGGGTGCTGGCAATTGCCAACATATAATAAATAATTATTGTTTATTCATAGGAATTTGTAGATTTATTTGCTTGAATACAATATATTTATATACATTTTGTAAAATATGACTCCTGCCTCACATTCTCCTCTCACATTCAAAAGGCAGCTAAAACCTGCTGTTTTTTTCACTGTAACATTGCAAAGATACATCTTTTCCTCTGTTGCTCTACTGCTAAAACTCTAGCACAGACCCTCATTCTCTCCTGTTTTGATTATTGTAACCTTCTGGCTTTCCTGCCTCTCACCTGTCTCCCCTACAATCTATCCTAAATTCTGCTGCTAGAATTTCTTTACCTTCTCCTAACTATCTCAGCGTCTCTCCTGCTGAAATCCCTCCCCTGTCTTCCTATCAAATCCTGTGTTGAACACAAAATTATCCTCCTCACTTTTAAAGCTTTACACTCTTCTTCCCGTCAATATATTTCAGCCCTAATTTCTCGCTATACACCATTCCGACTCTTGCTCTCTGCTCAAGGATGTCTTCTCTCTACCCTTTTTGTATCTAATTCCCTCTCCCACCTTAAACCTTTCTCACTGACTGCCCCACACCTCTGGAATGCCCTTCCCCTCAATATCTGACAAGCACCCTCTCTATCTTAAAACACACCTCTTTAATGAAGCATATGGGTAGCTCCATGGCTGTTACTATACATCTCATACACTGACCTTGACCCCTTGTAGACGCACTTACCAGAACACCCTCCTACTGCCTCTGAACGTTCTTAATACTTAGCACTTAGATTGTAAGATCTTAGAGGCTGGGACTCCTTTCTTAATGTTACTCATGTCTGAAGCACATATTCCCATTATGTTTTATATTATTATGTCACATGTATTACTGCTTTGAAGTGCTATGTACATAAATGGCGCTCAATATTTTAGTCCTCAATGGTATTATATATAATGCTATGACATAGAATTTTTACACATACAGATATTTTCTGTTAGGGGGTTGCAAAATGTTCTGTGACATGATTTGTGGTTAGATGATAAAGCAGAAGGTTATGGTTCAGAATCTCTGTAACTTCAATGCGTCGCTCACCCTTCCGACACTGATGGGGTTCAACATTTCAACATTGAAAATGTAGCCTTTGTACCCCCAACCTAAGTGATATTGGGGGGTCTGCTTCTTATCTGGCTACTTCCTAGGTGTTGGGCTGTACCTGTTGGTAAACAGGAGGGCTGAGTGCTCCGTGGTGTTATGGGAAGAAACAGGACAGGGTCGCAGATTGCCTTAGATCTTCCTCGGTGCAGCGCCTTCAGTCAGCATGGATCCTCTGTGATAGCAGGGATGGCCCATACTGACACCTTTGTTCTTCATAGAGACATTGACTCACACAGGTTCTGGTGCAACTGAATCTTTATTGCATGTAGATGGGACAGCAAATCAGATGCATCCTTTTCTTATCTTTCCCTTCTGCCAAGGCCCTGGCTAAGGCTTGAGGCCCAGACCATACATTATGGACGCCTCCTCTGCCTCCTACTGAGATAGAGGGTAGCTGGTGCTCACTCCCCAAAGGGAGGAAAGAGAGCAAGAGAGCTCTAACTCAACTCATCACTTAATCACACAGAATTTAGGAAAGTGCCAGAATTTATAACCTGGGGTTGGTGATTGTAACCCTGCCCCTTAAAAGAGCAGTTTGAATACTCATTGGTCATCATACATTACAGATGAACCAATTAGTATCCTTCCCTCAGGCTGGCACTCTCTGGCTGTTGCTATGGCCCGCCCTTGGATACTGCTGATAAATCAAAGACTGCAAAAGCACACAGGCCTTGTTGAACCAATTATCCCTCCACTGCCTGCACCTAACAGGACTTCCACTGGAAAGGTCCAGGAAGAGAAGTAGCAGCCGGGAGGCTAGGCTACAAATATAACATTAATATGTGTGACCAAACCACTTTTTCATTTCTACATTGTGCTATTCACAAGACAAGAATTCCACAGTTCTCTTGCGCACATCACTGAACACTTGACATTTTTTTTTATAAACTCATATTTTTTTTTTTTTAATTACTGGTTCTAGGTCAGCGAATGGAAGGAAACATAACATTTTAATGTGTATGAATTAACCACAAATTGGAAGGAACGTAATGATTGGAAAATGACAGGAATGATTGGCCTTGAGCTGTGGAAATGTACGCCTCACAGTTACATTCCGCACACTCTCTCTACTGCTGCTTGTAATCCTGGAAAACATATTTCAACAGGGTATTTTAATCTATCAGTTGCACAGAGCTGGAGTTCATAGAGAAGTTTACATAGGCGTCTCTTTCAATTATTGAATGGATCCCTCACAGCCATTAAAGTACAGTATTAAAGAAATGTTAAGGTTGAGGCAAGCCCAGAAAAGTTATAGGCTGCAGAGCAGACCACACTTAACTGTCGTGTATATATTTACAACACCCCCTCCTACATGACTGATGGTTGACTTAATAATGCCACGTGCATCTGAAAATTGGCCCCTTTTCAATATACTGGGAAGTTATCCTTTCCCAACTGGAGAGGATTTTAAAAGAGATGTGCGAAACTGGCCGGCATGTAAAGTTTTTATCACCCCCTCCCCCCCCCCCCCCCACTCCCACCTACGCAAGTTACATTTAATGTGAAGCGTTTCGCAAAGCCCCAAAGGGCTAATATTGTTGCCGAATCAGTAAGCTTTCAGCAAAATATCGCCTGACAGTGAGCGCAAACATGGTGTGTGTGCCCTATTTCCAGTCTTAGCATGGAGCCAGATGTAGAAGAAGGGGAAAAAGACAGAGCACTACAGCCACTGCTAGCTTGTAATGCATTGTCTGTTCTTTGATCCAATAAACTTTATTTTTTTATCGTGGGAACGCACCTGTGTATTTTTTACAAGCTAGCAGTGGATGTAGTGCTCCGTCTTTTTCCCCTTTTTCTACATCTGATCATCATAGACGGAGGCGCACCGTACCCCGGGACCTGTGGACACCAATGGCTCTCAATCACTGAGAAGAACCACATCGGATGTGAGTCTATTCCATTTCTCCTTTTCGTCATTGGCTATAATATAGGATATATATTGCTCATTTCTCCCCAGTATATCAGGATGTTTCATTAGTGCTGGACACCGGCGGGTGTTTGTTATCCTTACCTCATTGCTACGTGGGATTTCACTTTCCAGCTATACATCTCTCTTTGGGGGCATTTTTATCCAGCCTTATTATTGATATTGGAGGGGTAATCCACATAAGACTTTGCTATACAAGCTGATACACTTCATACTGCTTTTGTTTTTTGAGTACCATACAGCATTTTTCTATTTAGCATGGAGTCAATCTAGAAAATTGAGAGAATTTAAAGAGCCTTGTGCTCATTTGCATGCCATTTCCCAGAATCCCTGGCTACAGTGGAAGTATTGTATGCTAGGAGATAATGGAGAAAAGCAGGGTTGCAGACCTGTCTGACACCTGAATGTGCTCACAAGTGATATTTTTATTTGCTATAGAATTTAGCAAATTTAATGAAGTGACAATGCACCATGATATCATGTTTAGCGAATCGCGTGCAAATTGTGACTCAGTCGTAGGTTTTTTTCGCGACTCAAAAAGGACAACTGTCGCATGGTTCATGAGCCAGGCGAAGGTTTAATGCATGTCTAGATTTCAGTCCTGCGCATTTGAATAGCATTGTACAGAGGTACTGTATGTGGAACCTTGACACTAGTTTGCAACTTGGCAAATTTTGGATATACAGATGCAGCAACGAGTATCCTAACACTTGCCTTTGAAAATCTGGGGCAATCTCCCAGTAATACCGCTGGATAAAAAGTCGCTGAGGTCTAAAAACTTCACACAAAGACCACCTATCATGAATATCGTACTTAAAAAGCAACTTTCACAAAAAAAGTGCAGAATTTGGGTTAGTATTGGTGAATATTTGCATACTTCAGCAATATGCACATAATACATTGAGAAAGCTCTTAACCCTGCAAATCAACAAATAATCTTCACATGATAGATTTGCTAAATTCTTCAGCACGGGGGAGATGTCTCCACATTAGTCACTGTCAAAAAGCCACAGTTTTCCCTCTTCACATTTTGGAAATATGTCTACCTTAGTATTTACTTATTACTCGGCCTTTCACTTTGAAATCCCCTGAATATATCCAGTAATGTACAGTATATGCAATTTATTTTCTAACAGATAAGTACCATATTATTTAGTCGTATTATACACCGTACAACTGCATGGTTAAGGACTGCAAGTTATAAAAATCCAGATCCTGTGGGAGATATAGACGATCCTAACTTCAACGGCTCGGAGACATTGCTATAGAGTAGGCTGTCTGTCTCCAGAGGCTTGGTATAGACCTGCGATCAGGGATACAGTAGTTCTCCCATTCCCTCAAAGGGACAATATACTACAAATAATACATAATATAAGATGCAGACCGGTTTGTCCTTCCAAGTGAGATTATGTGCGATCCCCCCCCCCCCCCTCCCTCTCCCCTTGCCTCCCTACACATGTTATCCTGGGATGACAATGGATGGCATTTGGACTGCTATGATGCAACCCTCCACATATATGTAGCAATACCCTTTCAATGTATTTTTGTATGAAGGGTAGAAGGGAACCAATCCCAAAATCAGGGCTCAATTGCACCAAAACATCAGTATGTAAATATCACATAAAGAAGAAAACACCCATGAGGGAATGAGCTATAATAAGAGCTGTGTGAGATTTGTAATACACCTGTAACCATTGAACTCCTGTCAATAACACAATGCAATAGTGTCTATGAGGTGGTGACAGACCTATATATATACCATAAGGGTCATGCCTACCCTCCCAATAAAACAACCTGCATGAACAACATGACTAATGGAGTTAACAGGTACTTACTCACAATGCAGCTGCTCATCCCTGGGTGATGCGTGCCTCACGCTGGTTTTCAAAGCAGTCCAGGTAGATGTCCCACAGGGTCAAAAAACGGAGCACAGCAGCAGCAAAAAGTGGGGCCACAGACCAGAAGAAGCATTAAAAACGATTTATTGAAACACAAATGAGGGGTACAAGGTAACTCTGACGCGTTTCGGGACAGGTGTCCCTTTTGTCAAAGAGTTGGGAAGACAATGGATGGCATTTGGACTGCTATGATGCAACCCTCCACATATATGTAGCAATACCCTTTCAATGTATTTTTGTATGAACCTCCCTTTCTTTATTTTGTACCCCATTCCGGTGTTAACTCTCGTAGACTATAATGGAAGTTAGCGGTGGAAGGGGTGCGATAACATATACTTGCACTTGATAAATGTTCCCCCATACAGACTGATTCTATAAGCTGGGAAGAGTCCTATTATCATCCCAAAACTCCCATTCAAGTTAATAGGAGTTTTCCAACGATCGCAGTGCAATTAGCTGCATAGAGTTTATAGAATCAGCTCATTGTGTTATTAATAGTTTTACTACTACTCCTGTTTATTCTTTCTTATTTTCTTTGTGTTACGAATTGTCCTTACTTTTGATGCTTTTTTGTATTGTTTGTATGACTCATTGGGGGATGATGGACTAAAAGTGCACACAACTATTTGGTACACTTTCCTTTTTTGAAATTTTTTAAGAAAAATCATTGAAAAAGTGCAATAGATGAGGGGCTTAGCTGATTCTTCATTATGAGTTATACGGAGTTATCAGGAAGAAATTGGAGGCAATTCTAATATAAGAACATGCACATTTTTCGGAAATCAAATACCCTTTGAAAAGACATGGCACTCACATTAATACTTTATTTCTTACCACAAATACTAATATATTATACAT
Source organism: Ascaphus truei (assembly GCF_040206685.1). Lineage (NCBI taxonomy): Eukaryota > Metazoa > Chordata > Amphibia > Anura > Ascaphidae > Ascaphus > Ascaphus truei. The sequence continues at coordinate 92,810,871 of NC_134483.1, read as the reverse complement.
TTAATTAGCATTTTTACTCTGTTTATACATAATTTGCTAACTTTCTTGTGTGTGCTGAATTTAAATATGCATGATGTATTTAAGTAATAATCCCCGAAGAACAGGGCATTACTGGCATTGGATGAGTTGAAGCCCGAGGCGAAGCCAAGGGACTTTAACCTAGCCAGGGCATTATTGGCCAGTAATGCACTGTTCTGAGGGGATTATTACTATTATAGGATAAATGTAGGCTTATTTTATTTTTTATTTTTTTACATTTTTCATAAAAAAGATAGTGACTTTTGTTGTCATATTGATTTTTTTATCAGCATGATCGTCTACATTCTTTTGCATTTACTGCAAGTGTTTATTAAAATGAAATTGTACATCCACACAGCTCCCTCTATAAAAACACACACACACACACACACACACACACACACACACACACACACACACACACACTCTGAAGCCTCCCCTCTATACACACAAACACACTCTGCAACCATCTCTATATACACAAGCACACTCTGCAGCCCCCCCTACACACACTCTGCAGCCCCCCTCTACACCTACAAAACACACTCTGCAGCCCTCCTCCACCTCTACACTCACAAAACACACACTGAAGACACACACACAACAAACACACAGCAGCCCCCCCCTCTACACCAACAAACACACACTGCAGCCTGCTGTAAACCCACAAAACTGCAGACATACACACACCAACAAAACACACTGCAGCACTCCTCTACCCTCTACACCCACTAAAGACACACACACCAGCTGCTCCCCCTCTACACCCACTGCAACCCCCCTGAAAACCCACACACTGCAGACACACACACCAACAAAAACTCTGCAGCCTTCCTCCACCCTTTACACCCACAAAACACACACTGAAGACACACACAGTGCAGCCCCCTTCTACACCACACCAACAAAACAGACTCTGCTGCCCCCCTCTACACCCACAAAACTCACACCAACAGAAACAAACTGCAGAGACGCACACCAACAAAACACTGTGTAGTGTGTGTGTCTGTGGTCCCCCTCTAGACCCACAAAACACACACAACAGACACACATACCTATCCCCTCACTCTCCTGTGCGGAGCTCTCTGCAGGCAGGGTGGGGGAGGAGTCAGTGCCTTGCTGGTGCATCCTGTCCAATCACCTCCCTTGTCGGAGTGCTGCTCTCACTCTGTGTGTATGAAAACTGAAAGCTGATTGACTGAAAAACTAGGCAGGGTGCTGAAAATTCCAGGCCATTACTGATTGGATAATGGTCAGAATTGTAACCAGAGAGCAGGGATTTCAGTAATGCCCAGAATTTAACAACTTTAGGCTGTAATTGTTATTAACAGGAACCTTGCACTCTGTGCAGTAAATTATCAGTTATTTGGCAATGCACACGCAAGAAATCTGTTCAGCAACATCCCTGTCTTCAGTTCCTTCATTCAACCTGATGAATCTGAGTTGGTACATATGAAAGCCTATCCTCTACACTGATGTGTGAGAATGGACCAAATAAGATAATGTAATGGAAAATCTATTCAAAAGATGATTGTGAATGTGGTCCCAAGGAGGAACGGAGGGAGGACCGAGGAGGTTTGAGCTAGGAGCAATGAGATGCACGTGGGACACATGGCTCAAAAACAAAGGGAAATATGGCTTGCTAACTACCCCATCTCAAATCACCCTTATCTTTGGAAACCCGAACTTCCCGCCCGGGTGTTCTAAAAAGCAATTTGACCAATTTCAGGGTCTTGGAATAAGACCGGTTGCCGATTTGCTGAAAAATGGAGAGATCCTATCCTTCCAAGAATTACGAGACAAATATCAGGCACAACATCTCCATCTATTCAAATTCCTACAAGTCAGACATTTTCTGCTTTCTCTCTCCCAGAACTCCAAATTCCCCCCACCCACCAGATTCAAAACCCTATGCAGTAAAGGCAGGTATCAAAGAGGTCTAATCTCTGAGATCTATAAGGGGATAGAGTCAGCATCAGAACCCCCGACCCACCATTACATGCAAAGGGGTCCGCGGACCTTAACATACAAATTGAAAAAGAAGAGTGGGAGGATATCTGGGAGATGGCGGCAAAAACCTCAATCTGCACAGTAACAAAAGAGAATATCTATAAAATTCTATTCCAGTGGTACCTGACCCTGACTAGACTGAGACAGATCTTTCCCGGCACACCAGACTTGTGCTGGAGGGGATGTGGTCAAAAGGGAGACATGGCCCATATTTGGTGGTCATGTCCAGAGATACAGAGGTTCTGGACTAAGATCCAGATGTTACTTTACGAGACAACGGGGATCCCCTTTCCCTTGGATCCGCTGACCCTGGTGCTGAACAAACAGTTTGACGACCTACCCCCACCGATGAGTAGATTGGTCTCTACAATCCTCACAGCAGCCAGGTGCTCAATAGCAGCAGCCTGGAAGCAGATTAAAGCCCCTGCCAGAAACACGGTTATTAGGCGGATAGACGAGGTGATGTCAATGGAAAAGCTAACTGCCATGCTACACAAAAAAATGCCGCAGTTTTGGAACACTTGGGACCCATGGATAGGCCCCCAGGGCCTGGAAGTATGAGAAAATAGAAGGGAGGAGATGAGACCATAACGCGAAAGGAGGAGGAGATGGTGACCCACGGGGACGCCCCCCCCAAAACCTCCCCTTCCCACTCCAGCCCCCCTCCCCCTGCCAACTACCCCCCCATGCCCCCTACCCCCCCTCTGTCTGTCAACCACCCCATTCCCCCCCCTATACTTCCCCCCCCTCTCTACCCTCACCTTTAAACAACACAAAACTATGTTGGCTACTTCCCAAAGGTTTCAATCGAAGTTAAAGAAGTTATATGTTGATGACTATACTGTAGCCATATCTGTAAATGTTAATGCCAATAAAACAGATTGTTACAAAAGATGATTGTGAAATGTCATGTGATGGTGTACAAAGAGACACGTCTATATACATATTTGTAGCATATAGGCATTGTGTATAGTGCTTCTATTTTTAACCTCTTGGCTACCAAACAACATGGAAGACCCTTTTCAGCAGTGATGAAGTAATCTGTCCATTTGACAAGATGGATATCACTGATGACAATATCACAGAGAGAAGGTGGACTTTCCCTTGGAAGAAATGGCACGTTTCAAATGTGAGACCTTGACCTGAGCCACATTGTTAGTTATTAGTGATGATGTGCCCATCATTGTCACACCTTGTGCTTAGGGCACTAACCCAAATCATTGAAAACATCTTGTGATTAGATATTTTTTGTGCCTCTAAAATTCCACTAACTCTATCCAATGTCAAATAAGATTATCTCCGAGCAGCGTTTCCAAACCAAGTGCAGGTGAAGCACATCCTCTCTCTGTCCTTGTCATATAATATCCGAGTAAATCGCCTGGATCAGAGAATATGACTACTGAGGAAATAGGGAACTCAATTTTCCATTCCATTCAAAGAATCCTCAAAGCGCTGTATTAAAGCAGAACTAGTGCGGCGCTATGGAGGAATCTGTGATCCGATTCCTGATTGTTGAGTTCCCTGGATGGGAGAGAAGAGCAATGAATGAATGTAATTAGAGTGTTGACCCTGTGCGGTCGAACGCACAAAGTCCTTGTTGCCCCAATGATCTTCCTCAGCTCAGCTGAATCAGTAGTACCACTTTATAAACTTGCCTCATTACTTTCCACCTTTTGTTTGTTCTTTTGAGAGCTGTTAACTACAAACCTAGGCTAAGACATAAAGGGAAAGGCAGACCACCCACACTTACAATGCCCAGTGCCTATATGTCATTTATTTTGCAGCTCTGAGCCTTGATAACATATTGAGTCCTTTATAACAGTCCACATCACTGGTGCTGACTTAAACTAAGTTAAACTAATTGTATCCACATGGGCATAACTTAAAACATGTTACAGTTTTCATATTGAACTTATCACATTTTCCAGACAAAACTTTTAGCTCACTCTACAGATTCCTCCTGTTTTGAAAAAAGATATAAGCACAACTTCTATCACTTTAGGAATGGTAATGGTTAGTAAGCCATCCAGTAAAAAGCAACTCCCTTTTTTTTTTTAAGACAAACTGCATTCATTTTGTTTACATTTCTTCAGTCTATATATAATTCTTTATTTCTGTGTGTGCTGAACTTGTGTAATCATTACCCCTGTCCTAGTCAATGAATTAACAGACATTGTGCAGACAAATCATTGTATAAATTCATATCATGATCCCCCTGGCCAGAGTAGAGATTTCCACGAACTTTAGCAATTTCCACAGATTCACCTTTAGCAAATGTGCATTGTTCTCACGGGCCCTCATAATAATAATAATAATAATAATAATAATAATAATAATAATAATAATAATAATAATAATAATATTATTATTATTATTATTAATAATAAAAATTATAATAATTACTTGTATCTTTACTTAGAGTTGACAGCATACAAAGCACTGTCCATGGTATACGAATTAAGGTACTAACTGATAAGTTGTTTCAAACTTTTATTTGCCACGATTCGTGGGAATACCACTGTAAGTACTAGGTTGTTACTTTTCTTTACTAAACTATCTATAAAATGTTCCTTTTATGATCGTACCTTTTTAACATTTACAGTAGTATGTTTAATGCTCATCTTAAAAAACATCAGCATAGCCTTGTGGAAAAGCAAAATGGGTAAATTCATATTTAAATAGTCAATTACCTTATATACTGTCGATGTGTTGCAAAGCAAAACAGATAGGTGTACATGTTAATGTGCCATTTTATGTAGGACCAAAAGTAACTAATTATAGTGATATGTTTAACTTGCTCAATATTGGTGATAAGGAAATTTAAAAAAATGACGCGTGTCAAATATTTTTGTCTTGAAAATGTTCATAAGACAATGTAAATTGAATCAAAGAAAAACAGCACTCCAAGGTAGATGGATGCAAAATGTATTCCATATTTTTCACCAAATAAATAAAACAGCTTTATCAACATTTTGATCTCCTAATGAGATAGTTCTAAATGTTAAAGTTTGTGCCTCAGTACTCAGCAATATATACCACATCAACTATAAGAAGTAAAAAATAAGTGTCAAAAACATCAATATCCAGCATTTTAACTTCCCCACCAATAGTAAGACTCCCACGTCCTAAATGGGTCTAAATACCCAAATCTAGCTTAATAAAGGTCAATTGTTCTACAACAACATCAATGGAGGTTTGTTTTGGTTCCCCCACATTTTGTCTTACTGCAGGGTAAATACTCTCCTTATTGGCCTTGTGACAGGGAGGAGATGTACATAGATCTGATTACTTTATTACTTGGGTTGTAGGAAGTAGGATTTCCAACTTTACATTTTGAAGAAAAAACAAATACTGTATCCTATTGGTTGATTATTTTTTTTTTTTTTTAAATAACAGATTTAAGCAATTAAACCAATAACTGTCCGTAATTCATTTCATACTAAGCGGGACTGCCCTCATAACTCTTTTGCTACAAAAGGGGCAGTGGAAGGGTTAAGAATCATTGTCACTTTACCAGTATAATCTAGGATGATTAAAACAAGCAAGAGCATGAAATGTTGTTCTATCACAATAAAATATGACAGTTTCCTTGGTATTTGCTGTGTTCAGCATGGTGTAAACTGCAGCTGAGAAATAGCCTGTGTAATAAAACATTTCTGAGATTGTTTCATTTGCAATTGTAAACTTCTGCTTGATAGCCGTCACTCACAATAATTCTGTTGCTGGTTACTGCAAACAATTTAGTACAACTGTGTATGGAAGGAAGTATATGCATGAACATTGATTAGGAGGGGTGTTCAAACTCTTCCAATCTTAATTGTATCTGAAATGCTACATTAGCAAGTCTTAAATCCACACGGATTCCCCTGTATGTTTCTTATTTTTATTTCCCTTACAGCCTGTAAAATTATCTAATAAACCAGACACAGGGTGCTCTGTGTGTCTTCACAAAACGCAATAATTCTGTTAGAAAACGTTGAAATCCAACCCCAAAGTATTCCGCCCAAATATTTAGTTTAAGTAACCCTGTGGGTTAATAAACTAAACAAAGACAAACCATGCAAAACTGGAGCAATGAAAACCAGGCTGAATAAACGAAGGAGAGTTTATAAGATTCTTCTTGGAGGAAGAAAAAGGAGAATTCAGACTGCACAGACAGTTAATGTGAAGCATGTGAGATTGGGGGGTGGTTTAACAGGTACATGGCTTCTAACTTCACGTCCAGCAAAATGTATTCTCTATATTCTGTTTTGTCTTCTGGGTTTTTTTTAAGTGCTTTTAAAGTGCTTTGAACACATGACACATATTACAATTTACTTGCAGAAAATATTCTTGCATAGACTGCTGTATATAAACGAGTGCATGGCTTGGTATAGCTAGATATACTCATTCTTTATTATAAGTGAGACCTTGCAATGGAGTTTCGGTTTCAACCCTTCTTGTGTTTTGGTTCTGCTAGGTCTGGGACTCTATTGGTTTTAGATTTGTAAAAAATGACAGGGGAAAAATTCAGTTTGGTCAGTTGTTTTTTCATGCGGAAAAAAATCAAAATAGGTGGGAATTTGGTTATTCAAACTTTTTTTGCCATTCAAACTTTTTGTCAAAGTTTGTGATGTTTTCCATTCGCGATCTCAAAAGATTGACCAGATATTAAAATTAAAACAATGAATCCGAGGATGAGCCTTTCTTAGGTTTTTGCTAGACTCGATCTGCTGACTGAACGTTGGACTTTGAACCAGCAAAGCTGCCCATTGTAATATTTTTTTATTGCGTAAAAAGAAGGTAAAATGAGTCCCTGGTTTTAATGTTGTTGTAGCAAATAAAAATACCACTTGTAAGCACATTCACATGTCACAGACAGGTCTGCATCCCTGCTTTTCACCAATATCTCTTAGGCTGAGTCCCCGCTGGCGCTGAGTGGGCTGAGCAGGTGGCGCTTGCGGAGGTTACTTACAAATATAGATATATGTAAGTCCCCGCTCGTGCGGTGCGCGTGCACACACGCTCACCCGCGCTCGGCACTTAGGTAAACAAAAACCTATACTTACCCGCGCGCTCAGCTACCCGCAATGCCCCCCCTCCTCCCCTCGTGAGTACAAGCAGGACACCCGGCGCTCATGCTTGGAGCGCTCTCCAAGCATGAGCGCGCTCAGTGCCAGCGGGGACTTAGCCTTGGCATACAGTGCTTTCACCATAGCAAGGGATTCTGGGAAATGTTGTTATACAAATTTTCCAAGCACATTGTTTTTGTGTTAATATTTGGAAAAGTAATAAAATAAATCGCCAATAATGTACTGTATTATTTAACTTCAAAATTACATGGAATATAATTATTAATATATACAAATAATAATAATAATTGTATACATTTTGGTTTATTGTAAAGTGAGAATACTTAGATTTTTTTTAAGTAAAAATATGATTATAGTGTTGGGGAAGTGTTTTCTTAATACTTGGTTTCCAAAAAAAAATCTTTTTCTTTCGCCCTGTTTTCCCGGGAACAACTGGGGTTAGAAAGTAGAGTATTAAATAAACAATCCTAGAAATAATAAAAGATTGTTTTTCATTTTCCAGAGAAGCTGAATAAACAGCACTGGCCTCTTGTGACATGCAAATAGGAGGGATGAGTTGAACAGAAAGAGGGGAAAAAAATCTGGTTTAAGAAGTTGTGACTTTTTTTCAGTAAGCAACACACAGATCACTTTACTATTAAATGAGGGAATGTCAGGTTCAGTGATGCTGGATAACAGTTCACCAACTAACTTTTCTTAGGTACAAATCTTGTGCAACTGTGCCGCATACAATGCATACAATGTACAGTATACTGTATGTTACAGGTATATCAAAGAAGAGAAGATCCAATTGAAAGCAATGGCATTTTTCACACCAGTTCAGCAACAAAGAAATGTTAATACATGAGCTAATTTGTTGTTTAATCCCATGCACAGCCAAAGATCCCATTGCTAATCCCACTGTCCGTGAGGGAGTAAATATAGATTTAGTGGAACACTTCTCAAAGTCTTCCTGCAGTAGAATTGTCACAAAAACAGCAGCAGACCTGAGAAGATAGCATGCCATTGAGTTCAGTACAGTAGTGCACTATTTTTGATAGATCATCCAGGACACATGTGGATAAAATATCCTGTATTGGATTGGCACGTATCGACAGGCATAATAAAAATCCTGGTGGTCCAAATCAGCCCTGTCAGGTCTCACTTGTCTCTTACACCTTGGACAGAAGCCTCTCTACCCTTATTCCGAGTGTAAACAGTATCTCATATAACATAAGAGATTTCATTAAAATACTAGTTTTTGGGGCAGAAGAGATGAACGGGTTAGGCAGTAGGCCCACACTAATTGGAAACATATCGGAAACCAGTTTCAAGATCACCAATTTGAAGCAGCTTTTTATTTTTATTTTTTTAAATAAATTCGTATTCTAATTGTTTTTCTTTAATTAAAAAGCATCTCCATAGTCCTCAGTTTAAAATAATGGTTTTGGCAGACTTTAACAGTAAAACATACAAAAACTAATTACAGTTTAATTGGTACAATAGGCAAGGGTTCTTGCTCCAGTTTACACTCCAAATTATCATTTAAAACACATCACATTTACACATACGTTGTGGCTGGAGCTTTGAAGACACACGTAGATCCCTTTTCAGATGTCAAGGAGCGATGGAGTAATCTAGGACTCCATAGCTCCTCAAAAGAATAAGATACAAACTACAACACATTTATCTCTCTACTATCGCACAAGACAAAGAGAGCTTAACAACCGTTTGAAAAGAGTGGCCTGTGAATAGTTACTATTCAATTTGTATTTTATTCCCCGCTGGTCATGGAATTGAGATCAGAAGAAAAAGTGAAAACACATGGCTGAGGTCAGTAGGAGCAGAGAACCACCACATACAGCAAAGGGGAAGGAAAAGCAATGGGAACTTGTGTGAAGAAATAGATTATATAAACATAGCTTACCAGTGCCTGTACCCCATTATCCTATCATTTACACTGCATGGGAGCATGGACATGCATTAAACCAGTGAAAGGTTCTATCAGTGCTTAACAAGCTTGTTCTGCCAATCAGCTCTTATATATACTTTCAGATATGTTTAGCATTCTTCATGTAATGTGTTTATTTGAAATATCACAGGGAAATTATTACATCACCTGCAAATAATGTTTGAGCAGCCTGTCTTTTCTTTTGAAGTCTGCAGCAGCCAAACATGATTTTAATTACATAACCACTTTGAAAGTACAATTATATAATATAGGGTGAGGATTGAGAGGGAAGTGTATAGCAAATTAAAAATTGCTTAGGTCTAGGAAAAACAAACAGAACATGCAAAATGTGAAACATGCTACGTCACAAGTCTTAAATTGATAGATCTGTGCAATCACAACACCCAGCCTTGTCCTACATCAGGAAAGAAATAACAAGCAACCTTCTTTTTTTTTAACAAAGCACAGTCATACTGTATTCAGTTTATGTAACTCGGTACTTAGTCTTGGAAGAAACGTTTAAGCCAACTGAAGTTCATTGGGAGCTCAGCAAAGGGAAGTTCATACAGTATGCTGCTTTGCTGCATGGGTATTATATTCAATAAACATCTTTCGTTATACTACAGTAAGACACAAACGCTATTGTATTTGTGTTACTTAAGCAAGGATATTAAATAAATACAAGTATAAAGAAGCCGAGAATTGAACTATTTAATGCCTGCAACCATATGCTAAGGATAAGCCTTGACACTAGTACTCTCCTTGACAGAAACATACTGTAGGGAGCAACGCAATAGAAGGCTATTTATCTACCGGCTGACACACTGCTGCAAGAAACAGCACTGCATTCATCAAGAAAAAGTCCTATTCAAATCATTTTGTTCTGCAGTTACTTAGGGGGTTATTTATCAGTGTCCAAACTGCAAAACTGGGGCAAACTGCACCAGTTTTTTCAGCTGGGGGACATTGATAATTAGTTCCATTAATTGTTACAAGCACTACGGGGCAGAACTGGTGCAAAAAAAAACAGCACTAGATTTAATTTAAAAAAATCCCACTGCAGGTAATGCAACTTTTGTGCTATATAAAAATGGTGCTTTGTTTATTGATTTAGTCCCCTGTAGCACATACAAGTAAAACGCTTAAACAACTCATCAATGTAATCAGCTTTCTTAGAATATTTCTGTCACCCTATACCTTGCTTGGTAATGATGTTCTTAGAATTAATTTAGAAACAAAGAACACATAAAATAACTTAATCTTCCTGTACTTTTTAATACTCATAAACACTCTTACCATAAAAGAGATTAAAGATGAAAAAAAAAAAATATTTTATTTACAAATACATCTTGTCTGACCTTGTCAAAAGAAGTTGTCAATCACCTATATTAAACCTATTAAATATGAAACTGCCAATAGTTATTTTTGGTTATAGGAGGGATTACTCCCTATAAAGGCTTAATGGGCGATCCCTTTCCCAAACACTTAAAATAACCTAAATAAAAGAGACCACACGTTGGTTAAGTGGAACTACTGTAAAAAAGGTCACAGGCTCAGCTTTTAATTAATAATACACATTAAACCAGTAACTGTCCGCCAAGTTTTGACCACCTTTAAAGGGAGATCCTCATCAGCCATATTTCAGCTGACCTCCCTAATGCGCCCGCTGCTCAGGATGTTTAGGCTGCTTAGGCCCAACTGCACAGTTGGCTCCCAGTTTTTCCATGCTATGATTTGGACAGAGACCCGGCCAGATCGCACAGCTCACCTGTAAATCTCTTCTTGGGACTAACCACAGGACTGACTGTACAGTTGATGCCGCCTTCCATGTGCATCACAGAGATGGCTGGCGTGGCAGTTCTGCCACACTCAGGACCCTTGAATGGGGCCGATATGCTTAGCCTGAACGGTGACCTTTGTCCTACATGTCTAGGGTTATAACACTCCTTCAATATTGCATATAAATCCATTCAGGCCTTTATAGGATAGGTGCACCCCACCCTTCCTATGCTTCAGCACTTTCCCACCGAATGAGTGAATGAACCCACGATGGCTTTCTTTACCTTCTTCCTAGATTTCTCTATCCCAGCCCAATTCGTAGCTCCCCTCTATGTTCACCTTGGCATTATCTCTGACAAATTATCAAGATATTGTTCCATAATGCTTTTAACGTGGCTCTGTCTGCTTTCATTTGGAAAATCAGGTCTAAAGATTTGTGTTTGGCCAGATCGTTCCCACCCAGGTGTAATATAATTACGTCTGGCTTTACTTGTAGCTAGCCTTTGCTTTCGCTAGTGTTGGAAGCAAATCTTCCATGCACATACCTCTGTGTCTCGGCCATTGTATGTTTATTCTCTCTTTCGGGAAACCCAGTTGCAGACCACACCGTCTGTCCTTCGCTCTTTTGCAGGCCCAACTAATAAACTAGTGTCTACTAGCCAAACATCCTCCGTTTTACTGCTCATGTCCATTGGGGAGTTAGAAGCAATCTTATCATCACCGTATATTTGTACACTGCCTTCCATTCTGGATCTAAAATATGTTCTATAATCTTTGGACTTTGGACTTCCACCTCCCCAATGTCTTTATCTGCTCCTCAAGAACAAGAAAATGGCCGTCCCCTTTGAGCCTGTGCTTCACTTTTTTGAGCATAGCGTCTTATTGTTGTGTTTTTTTTGAAGTGCTCATGTTCTCTTTCCAGCTAGTTCCGTTTTTGACCTGTGTATTATACATGCTATTGTTTTTTTGTTAATGACTACGTTTATATTGTGTAAACCCAAATTGCTATTTGTTTTGGTTGATGTCATAGTTCACCAATTATGAAGGCGCCAACAAATGCTATTGCAAACACGGCTTGAAATAGCGCGCTCTCTGCCGGCCTAATGCATATTGATTCTGTTGCCCTAATAAGCGCCTCTACACTATCGACGGTTATTGGCACCCTTATTTTAACTTCTCCCGTACCCCACCAGCCTATGAGTATCATCATGGAAGGAAAAGGATCCGGCGCCACAGCCTGTAACAAACTTCAGGGCACTTCCGGGTTGTAGAAAAAACTTTATTGGGACCTCACAGACACACAGCTACACCACTGGTGGCGCCGGATCCTTTTCCTTTCATGCTCTATCTTCAGAAGGCTGCACGCCTAGAACCGGAGCCTAGAGGAGAGCAGGACCGAGGTCTGTGAGCTTACATAGGTAAGGTTTCCCTTCCCAGCTCTGACCTATCTTCAGGTCCGTGTATACTCTCTGCTCCATTCTCTGTGACCTCGATTGACACCTCAGGGTGCTGGAACTAACTGCCAGAGCGCAGGACAGACTCTCTCTTTATGAGTATCATCACCTTATCATTAAATCCTTGTCGATGTCTCTATGCTTCTGGAGTTTAAGAAAAAATGATAGGCCCACTAGCTTGGAGCCCTCCTGCTGCTTGTCATGCCTGCCTCCTTCTGCGCCATCATGAAACTAATGAGCAGTTCTGTGCTGTCTATATTGCCCGTTGTTCTAGTAGTTTTGTTTGAAAGCCTGCCATTGGTTCCACACATTGTTATACGTTTTTCACGTGCGGGATGCTAGTGACTTCTGTACTATTTCCATTCGTCCAATCGCCCTCTGCCAAGGGTGATTACGGGCAGGTTAAACCCGCTGCTTGTGCCCTAAGCGCTGCTTCTTTGAAGGCTACCCAATTACAGTGCGATAAAGGGCCGTCTATTCTTCTCAGTTAACCGGCACATGTTTGGCTTTAAAGTTTATGTTGTTCTCCATGCATAACAATACCAGCCGGCGCAGGATTCCTATCACTGGATGTGATGTTGCTGATAGACTTTTAACTGCGCTTACTATGCCTACAGATGTAGCAGGACTTACTGTTCTTGTGGCCACGGAAAAAAATGCAGGAAACCGGGGCCCAATCATGGCCCCTCCGCGGCCCTAGAACAGCAAGGTTTGCAGTCTGGAAGGATTAAGGCAGCGGGGGTCCATGCTTTTGAATGGGACCCCTGCAGCTTTAAACTTTCACTTAATGGGCCATCTGCTGGGGAGAGACACCGATACTAACCTTTTAGATTAGCTGCACAGCTGTATCTCTGTCTCTCTGTCTCTGTCTACAGCATCTCCCCGGAGTGCCAAAGGTAAGAAGCAGGGCGGTATTTCCTTGCCAACCCCCTGGATGACATAAATGCCTTATATGGGTATCAGCATCATGAGAGTGAGGCTATATGACCACATTTGATAATCGACGTCATCAAGGGGCTGAACAGAGGTGTACGGTCCAGCCCCCTTGATTGTATAGATTACCAAATATACCACAGCCTCATATACCGCAGCCTCTCCCTCATGATGTTGATACCCATATAAGGGAATCTACATCATCAGGGATTGGCAAGGAAATACAGTCCTGCATTTTACTTTCAGCATTGCGGGGAGATGCTCTAGATAGAGAGACAGTCAGATGGGCAGCTCATCTAAAAGGTATTCTCCCCCAAACAGATAGCCCAAAAGGATTAACACTGCAGGGTCCCATTCAGAAGTTTGGAACCCTGCAGAGTTAATCCTCCCGGGCAGTTTATTGTTCTCTGGGGCACGAAAACTGTAGTCGCAGCAAGCAGCACTGCGGCAAACCACCGCAAAGACAACCGCGGCAAAGAGAACAGTAAGTCTTGCTACATCTGTATGTTGTCAGACCAAAATATTATGTGCTTGTCGCTCAAGTTATTCACCCACAGCTCTACGCCAGGGGTGGGGAACCTTTTTTTCTGCCAAGGGCCATTTGGATATTTATAACATCATTCGCGGGCCATACAAAATTATCAACTTAAAAATTAGCCTGCTATATTTGGTCAAACATTTAATTAACTCACTCAGTGGTAACCGGGCGACGGGATTTATCGACGGGTGCGGCCTCGCAGGGGGCCCGGGCGGGGGCCAGACCAAATGATTTCGCGGGACTTATACGGCCCACGGGCCGGACGTTGCCCCACCCCTGACTTAGATTGTAAGCTCTCCGGAGCAGGGATTTCCTTTCCTATTGTCTGACTTTGCTGTTCTAATTGTATTATTATAATCCCTGTACTATTTTGTCTTTGTGAAGCACAAAGTACACTGTCAGCACTATATAAATAAAAATATAAATACATACACTCAATGTCAAATGAACATTTTGCTGCACATCAAGGAATGTGGTATATATAATTCAATGCAGCAAATGTAACCAAGAATGCTGCATTGGTAAAACCAGCCAAAAACCAGCAAAAAAACAGAATGATCCTACACAGACACACCCAGTAACACACCATGAAGAAGGAAGATTTTGCACTCCAGTGGGACACCACTTCTCACTGCCAGATCATTCTATAAATGATTTAAAAATTCTAAACCTCAATGGAATCTTTAAAAGTACTCAAGAACAGAAAACATTTAAACTAAAAATGATAATACACTTTGACAGTAAAACAAGAGAACTTAATGCTGATATGGGAGTTTTAACCCCATCATGTTTTGTAATATTTCTCCCTGCCTCTCTGTGAATTTTACAATTAACCCCCTCTCCCCCCTACGTCCCCACCCCTTGCACACTTCTGATGGATGTATGGTCCTGTGTGTCACGGTACCTTTCATCCATTTATTGCCCTGTCTGTTTATTTCTTGTCTGTATTACCTGCCTTAGGTGGCTATCTTGTTTTTCTTTACATTTTTTTAAACTCCTGGAATCTGTGTAAATCAGTATTGCTGACCTGAGGAAGAGAGAATAACTCTCTAAAGCTTGTCTTATAATATCTATTGTTAGTCCAAATAAAAAAAAGTATCACCTAATACTGAAGTACTCATTTATTCTGCAGCATAGCAACTGGAATAACACAGCTATTTCTACTTAACTACAAATTACAAATTCTCTATTGCTGGTGAGCCAATGAATAAGAGGCGCCTAGTCATTATATATACACTGGATATAGGTATAAATGTATGCATATAAATTGTATGAAAAGTTCTGCACAATTGAAATTTATTGACGGACTAAAACACCGACCCTGATAAAATAAATAATTTTTAATTGATAGATTCCAAGTGTGCAGAACTTTTCATACAATTTATCTACTAATCTTCACCGTAGAACCTTTTGGTAGTGCCTTACAACATTTGTTTCTGTATATCCTTATCTCACTGCCTGGGAACGCAAGGTGATCACAGGTGTTCAACAAGATTTGTAGTGGCACACTTGTGCTGGTAGGTTTAACCATACTATGAAAGCTTGAACAATATACCCAGCCCAAGTAAGACCCCAACCCCCAAATATGGAACACACAACAAAAGCAATGGCCCTCATTCTCTGAAGGATGGAATGTCCCTGGGCTTTATATCATTCAAAGATTTATCCCTCAGTCAGTGAAAAAGCAGACACCTATTATATTACAGAGGTACAGATAACGGAAGAATCAGTGGAGTAGGCTCATCGCTAACATGATATGGAGAAAAAACATAGTGGAGTATGAAATGTCATTGGAAAGAGCAGCCAGAATCCTCCCTCAATTGACAAAGAGATACAGACTTCAAATAATTCAAGTGTTTGCCCCTATGTCAAGTCACACAGACAATGAAGTGGAAGACTTCTACCATGAAATCAACCGACATAACAACAAAATAAATTGTAAGCTCAAGATGATGGGAGATTTCACTGCAAATATTGGTGCCCAGCTGAAAGATGAAGCATTAGTCGATAAATATGGCTATGGCAACAGGAATGAACATGGAGATAGATTGGTAGAATTTGCAGAATGTAAACATTTCTACATCATGAATGCCTTCTTCAAGAAGAATTGAAATAGAAAATGAGCCTGGAGTGGACACAATGACATCAATAATTAAATTGACTTTATCATAGCTCCAAGAAACAACTGTTTGAATACTGCACAGTCCCCAAACGTGTTGACACAAGAAGTGATCATCGATTGGTTTTCTGCAAAGAACATGTAAATGCAAAGATGGAAAGAAGAAAATTTATTAAACAGAAGATGAAATCAATCAACATCAAGAACCTCAAGAATAACAGCAGAGAATTTAAATTAGAGCTGAAAAATCGCTTCAGCTTGCTCGAAATGCATGGGGAGACATTAAGAAAACAATTATGAAGAACCTATAAATGTTGTGGTTGAAAGCTCAGAAACATCTGGGGGATTAAAAAACAGGTTAAGAAAATATGAGATGAGACAAAGAAATTACTGAGGAAATTACAAGAAAAGATAGGCAATCCCAAGACGCAAGAACAAGAATTGAATATAATTACATAGTTAAATAGTAGTTGAGGCTCAAAAATGACATATGTCCATCAAGTTAAACCTATGCTAAATTTAGATGACAGATACTTATCCTATATCTGTATTTACAGTATTTTTATCCAGAGGAAGGCAAACCAGAAAAAAACCTCATACTTCCCAAATTTACTTATTTGGTATATTCCTGTATACTTTTCCTTTCTAAAAAAATATCTAACCTTTTTTTGAAGATATCTATTTTATCTGCCATCACAGTCTCCATGGGTAATGAATTCCACATTTTAGCTGTCCTTACTATAAAGAACATTTTCCTTTGTCGCTGGTGAAATCTCCTTTCCTCCAACCTTAAGGGATTACCCTGTGTTTGTACTGTCCTTGGGATGAATAGTTCATTTGAAAGCCCCTTGTATTGTCCCCTAATACATTTGTATATAGTTATCATATCCAATATTAAACGCCTCTTTTATATGTAAACACATCTAAATTAGCCCCTTACTAATTTGGTGGCTCTTCTCTGCACTTTTTCTAGTTCCATAAAGTGGTGCTCAAAACTGTACTCCATATTCAAGGTGTGGTCTTACTAATACTTTATACAGTGGTATAATTATGTTTACTTCCCTTTCCATCCATTCCCCACCGAATGCAAGATACGATCTTAGTTGCCTTTGCAGCTACTGCATGCCATTGGGCACTATTGCTAAGACTGTTGTCTTCAAACATTTCTAAATCCTTCACCATCAAGAATTCACCTAATTTTCTCCATTTAATTTGTAAATTGCCTGTTTATTCTTGTTTCCAAAATGCATAACCTTACATTTATCTGTATTAAACCTCATCTGCCATTTACCTGCCCAAGTTTCCTGTCTATCCAATGTCTTCTGGAGAGAAATTACGTCCTGCTCTGATTTTACTACCTTACACAATTTTGTGTCATCAGCAAAGATGGAGACTTTGCTCTCTATGCCGACCTCAAGATAAAAGCAGGGGTCCCAGTAGCGATCCTTGAGGCACTCCACTCACAACTTTATTCCAACCTGAAAAGGTTCTATTTATGACAACTCTGCTGTCTATCCCTCAACCAGTTTTCAATCCAAGTGGAAATATTTTTACCTTTATTTTCTACACTAACGCCTTGTGTGGCAGTGTATCAAAAGCCTTTGCAAAATCTAAGTAGACCAAATGAACTGTATTATCCTGGTGTAAATTCCTACTTAGTGTACCTCCCCAAGGAAACGTATAAGGTTAGTTTGGCATGACCTATCCTTCATAAATCCATTCTGACCTTACTAATACTTTTGTTATCAATTAGGTATTCCTGAATATTATCCCGTACTAAACCTTCAAGTAGTTTCCCCATTATTGATGTCATGCTTACAGGTCTGTAATTCCTCAGTTGTGAACTAGATCCCTTTTTAAATATTGACACACGTCTGCTTTACCCCAATCTTGTGGTATTGGGCCTGTGGAAATGGAGTCCTTGAATATTAAATGTAATGGCCTGGCTATTACTGAGTGTAGCTCCTTAAGAACTCTTGGGTGCATGCCATTAGGGCCATGTGCTTTATTTACTTTAATTTTATCAAGCCATCTATACACTTCTTCGTCACTTAACCATTGTTTGTTAATATAGAGGTCGTGGCTTCCCCCTACGGGACTATTTGTGCAATTGATTCCTCTGTGGTAAACACAGAGGCAAATAATTTGTTTAATACCTCTGCTTTTTCCTTATCTTCAATAATTTGCTTCAATAAAATGTTATTTAAGTAATAATCCCCGAAGAACAGGGCATTACTGGCCAATAATGCCCTGGCTGGAAGAGTTGAAGGCCCGAGGCGAAGCCTCGGGCCTTCAACTCTTCCAGCCAGGGCATTATTGGCCAGTAATGCCCTTTTCTGAGGGGATTATTACTATTATAGGCTAAATGTAGGCTTATTTCATAAATAATAGACACTTTTGTATAGTTAAATAGATTTTTTTATTAAAATAAAATGGTAAATACTTGAAACCACCTCTATATACGCTTACACTGCAGATATCTATATCCACACACTGACGCCCCTTCTGTGTACACACACACACACACACACACACACACACACACACACACACACACACACACACACACACACACACACACACACACACACACACACACACACACACCAGCACACCACACACAACACAGCACCTCTACACACACAGCAGCTCTACACACACAAGCACACTACACACACACACACACACACAAACACACGCACGCACGCACACACACACACACACACGCACACACATACACACCCACGAGCTCTAGACACACAACACAGCACCTCCTCTACACTCACAGCACAGCACATCTACACACACAACACAGCACCTCTATACACACAACACAGCACCTCTACACACACAACACAGCAGCTCTACACACACACACAACACAGCAGCTCTACGCACACACACACACACACACATACCAGCTCTACACACACAAACTCTGCTGCTACACACATGCTACACCAATAAACACTGCTGCTGACACTGACACACACACACTGGAGCTCTATACACACACACAGTAGCTCTATAACACACACACACATCAGCTCTACACACACAAAAACTAATGCTACACATACAAAAGCACAACACGAACACACACTGCAGCCACAATAAAAAATGCAGCCACTTACTAAACTTTGCACTCTCCGCCCCCCACCTCTACACACAACACAGCACAACACAGCACCTCTACA
Organism: Ascaphus truei; assembly: GCF_040206685.1. Taxonomy (NCBI): domain Eukaryota; kingdom Metazoa; phylum Chordata; class Amphibia; order Anura; family Ascaphidae; genus Ascaphus; species Ascaphus truei. The sequence continues at coordinate 92,791,821 of NC_134483.1, read as the reverse complement.
CACACAACACTGCACCTCTATACACAACACAGTACCTCTTCACACACAACATACACACACACACACACACACACACAACACTGCACCTCTATACACAGCCCCTCTACACACAACATAGCACCTCTACACACACACACACACACACACACACACACACACACACACACACACACACACACACACACACACACACACACACACACACACTGCTGCTACACACACATGCTACACCCATAAACACTGCTGCTGACACTGACACACACACAGCACCTCTACACAGATATATAACAACACAGCACACACACACTGCTACTGACACACTCACACACAAACTGCAGCCACAAAGAAACTGCAGACAGCCACTTACTTCTTTGCAGACTCTCCCCCTCCCCCAATTCAACTGAATCTGCTCAGAAAATCCCAGTCAGCTCGGGAGGGGGAGGAGTAAACGTCCTGACCAATCCCTTGCCCTGTCTCAGAGCTGTTACTTCATTCAGACTAATCCCCTGCCCTGTCTCAGCTGTTCTGAAAGCTGATTGGCTGGAAATAAACACATTGAAAACGACACATTGCAAGCTGCTTAAATTCCGGGCATTACTGATTGGATAATGCTCGGAATTTTAACCAATCAGAGAGCAGGGTTTTCAATAATGCCTGGAATTGTACTGCTTTAGCCTATTATAGATCTTAATCTAAGTCCTAATAATAGATAAAGATAACCTGATCAAACAAATTACACAAAAACATGGTACTTTTTCAACATTTATTTATCCACAAATGGTTCGACATTCAATATCCATGTGTTAAAAAGTATGTGAACCTTTAGATTCAGTACCTAGTGACACCCCCTTGAGCAGCAATGACTTCAACTAAGCGTTTCTTGTAACTGCTGGTCAGTCTCTCACATCGGTTTTGAGGTATTTTGACCCAATACTCCATACAGAACTGCTTCAACTCATGACTAACTTTTGGTTCAGCTTCAGCTCATGGACGGATGGCCTGACATTCTCTTCTAGAATCTTCTGATACAATACAGAATTCATGGTTGTATCAATGATGGCAAGCTATCCAGGGTCCTGAAGCAGCAAAGCAGCCCCAAACCATCACAATCTCACCACCATGCTTGACGATTGGGATGAGGTTCTTCTGTTTGAACGCAGTGTTTGGTTTTTGCCAAACATAACCTTTCTCATTGAGGCCAAAAAGTTCGAATTTTGACTCGTCTGTCCATAGAACATTGTTCCAGAAGTCTTGTGAATCCGTTATGTGCTCTTTGGCGAACTTCAGTCAGGCAGCAATGTTCTTTTTAGAGAGCAGTCGTTTCCTTCCAGCTATCCTTCCATGAACACAATTCTTGTTAATTCTTTTTCTGATAGTTGAGTCATGACCACTCACATTCGCCAAGGCAAGAGTGGCCTGCAGATCCTTGAATGTTCCTCTGGGGTTCGTAGTGATTTCCTGGATGATTTGCCGGTTTGTTCTTGGAGAGATTTTGGTAGGACGACCGCTCCTGGGTAGAGTGATTGTGGTATTAAACTTTCTCCATTTGTAGATCTGTCTGACAGTGGATTGATGGAGCCCCAAATTCTTAGAAATGGTTTTGTAACACTTTCTAGGCTGATGAGCATCAATAACTGCTTTGTGATATCCTCAGAGATCTCTTTTGATCGTGGCATGATGTGTTTCTACACACCTGTATGGTGAAGACAAAACTCACAAAGTTTCCAAACTTCAAAAAGAGTGGGGCCTCCCAAATTCACCCCTGAAGATCTACCTAATTATTTAAACACCTTATTCTAATTACCCCCTTAATTTAGCTGATAAAACCAAAATTTCACTTACTTTTGCACATACCCTGACTCTTAATTACTCATTGTGTGTCTAATTCATATATTATTTTGTTTAAAAAAACATTGAATTGGTTAATATAAACTCTATTGGATATTTAAAAAAAGACTGGTTTTGATTCAAGAAGGTTATCATGGAAAAACTGTGGAATTTCCTTAATTATCATTGGGTTTACAAACTTTTTCTCGCCACGGTGCACTGTACAGTATATATATATCTCTCGTTTTCAAGTATGTCATAGGCACAGAGTTATGATGACAATACATGTGTCACATACTGTATGAAGTGTTTGTGAAGTATAAATTGGAGGTGAAGAATAAAAGAAGAACTTTACTCTGCCCTTCATCAACAACCCTGCATCTGTGAGAACATGGCTTTCTAAATGATCTGCCAATTTTTATACATCTATAGACTCACTTTCTAAGCTGCTGTTTTGATCTTCAGTGTTTGATGCACTGCCCTCCCAGATCTGATTAATACACTTGCTTTTTCAACTCCTACTTTTCTTATCCTCAAATACCTGGGAACTCTACTCCTACCATTCTCTCCCTGCATTTCTTTATGCCCTCCCTTCTGCTGTTTATGTTTGCTGTTTCCTCACTCCTTTGTAAATGTTTCTGTTCTCTCAACCTTCCGCACCCTCCTCCTACCCACATTTTTTCATCTCTCCTTCCCTCCGCCTATGCTTGAGGCCATACCCTGCACCACTATTTGCACACCCCGTTCCCAACAACTTCTACACCATATGGGGCCTATGCAGAGAGCAGCGAATTTTAAAATTGGCGAGTTTAATAAAAAGTAGCTTTTTTGGAGAGTTTTATTCTCCATATGCAGAAATGTGCGAATTCTGCTATGTTTAACATGAATGCGTGTGGCGAGTTTAAATTGGCGAGATGCGCGCTGCAGAAATGTGTTAAAAAAATTTGCGCCTTTTTTTTTCCTTTGCTATGGCCGCGAGCGGCAGCTTCTTGCCAACTTTTCCTGGCGAGGCAAAAAGGAGACAATCGCGCCATTTTATTGGCGCGAACAGCCGCTAGATGCCGTTCGCGCCTCTCTGCATAAGGATATTTTTAAAACTGGCGAGATGGAGGTTCTCGCCAGCCGCGAGGCGAGTTTTAGAAATAGGAAAAAAAAATTGGCGCGTTTTTCGTAACTTGCCATTTTCTGCTGTTTTCTGCGCGATTTTCTCCAAAAAATGGCGAGTTTTGAAATAGCGCTGCTCTCTGCATAGGCCCCTATGTCGGGATGGACGAGGAACGGCCAATTCCCGCTCCGGTGAGTACCGCTTTACCTACCACTGGTGTGGGTCACTTTATGGACCATGCACGTTATGGACACGGATGCACCCGGGTCACAGAAAAGCTGTGAATCCAGTGAGTACGACAATATTTTCCCCCAAGGACATGGCCAAATACCAGGGTCATGTAATGGGCCAGAAACCCCAGCAAGCTGCGGAACCGCACATTGAGAGCATATATCTGGTATCCAGTCAGGGCTCAGACCGAGGACTCTGCCTGAGACTTAAAGGACTTTACAGCCCAAAACCGAACTGGTACTGCCCCACACGTGCTTGCGCGACCCTCATTTTCTAAGAGTGCTAAGAGGAGGGATTGGGATGTTGATTTTGATTTTCGCTCTGAGAATGACAAGACTTTGGGAGTGTTTTCAAGTGGGACTTCTGAGCCTGGGTCACCGACATGGGTGGCATCTATAGCTAGGGTATTACCTAAATGCAGATACTCGGCCTGTCATATTGAAGACAGCATTGTCTATTTTATGGATAAGTGGAAAGTATGCAGATTAATTTACATGGAGTGGAATATGTCTCAGAAAGACACCCAAAAAGAGTATTTTCAGTCACAGTACCAGATAGTACTGGTGCTTTGGTACGTAAGCCAGACCCACAGCATTACAATTAGATAGTATATAGGTTCTCCAGGTTGGGAGTAATCAGGGTCATTTCTAATGCAGTAATAGGATTGTTGCTTCATATAACACTGTAATGTACTGTGTCTTACAGAGAATGTGTATCACCTCTGCCGGTAAGCTGTGATAACTGTATATCATGTGAGCAAACGACTATTGTTCAACACTGTTGTCGTCGTTCAGTTCCATGTTCCTAGATGATGGCTGGTACACCAAATTTCGACTCCAAGTTGGGACCATTGGATTCCACCAGAGGGAGAATGTAACCATGACTGGTGTGGCTACTTGTCTGCCCTTGCTGGCATGCAAGTCCTGGTAAGAACAGGCAGTGCCAGTACCAATTATGGGTGTTCCCCACACAGGTAGCTTCCTTGAGTGACCGGGGAGGAGGTGGGACCAGGTTTGTGTTCTGCCCAATCCTGGGTTCAGATCTAGTACCTTCCCCCTAATGTACTTAAGGGAGTTGCAAACCCAAATTCTTTAGTGTGTCTCTACTGTGAGAGAGCGAAGGTATCACCAAGGGCTGCTGTGCACTGGAAGGTCCTGGATATCTTCCCGAAGCGGGAGAGTGAGTGATCACCTTTTTTCCTGGTCCTGCTAGAGGGCTAGGGAAGACCAGGGATAGCTGCGGGGGCCGTTGACCCATACTGAAGTTCCAGGGACCATCCTAAGTTTGGAGACCAGAACAGGGCCTGCCTTGATACTGTGAGCGTACAGAAGAATAATACCGGTTCCAGTTGAATATACCTCCGGCCTTGTGTATGATCTTACTGGGGGGAGAGGTAACCGTTTCTACCGTAGGAGATTGCGTCCATACATCTGGAGCTTACGGCAGATGGAGGTGCTATGTACCATGGAGTAAATGTCGGCTATATACCCCAGAAGCCTGTCCTGCAGTCCCCACAACCATCGGCGGACAACTCAGCATTCTGTCAGTCAACAGGTAGCATGCACCATACTGGCGGTGATTCTCCAGGAAGCGCAAGGATATGTGAAGGTAAAAGAATATATTGATAGTGCAATATTGTATGTAATAGTTATGAATGAGGCTATTCTAATATAAATGTACTCACAAGCGTGAGAAGATTAAAGGCACATAAAGGTATCTTTGGGTAATGTGGATGTCACACAGCGGTCATGAGTTCAGTATCAGCCCCCATGTAGACTCCAAGAGACCTTAAATAAGAAGACTGGACATAGTGCAGACTGTATACAAAAGGATATTTAAAAGGTAAGTGGGAATTGTTACACTCACATGGTTTCAAGGATTTAAAAGCATTTAGACCACACGTAGTGGATCTCAGCAGCCGGATAGATAGTATCAATGGTTCCCCTCCTCTGTGGCGTGCGTGTCACGGGTAGCGTTCCACCAGCACCGGAAGTGATGTCATCTGTTTCCAGGGGTTCCGGCCAATGCTGAAGGTACCTCTCGCCGTGGATCTCAGCAGCCGGATGGGTGATGGCTCTGATTCCCCCTCTCTGTAGCGTGCGTGTCGCGAGTTGCGTTCCGACTGCACCGGATGTGATGTCATCTACTTCCAGGGGTTCCGGTCAATGTTGAAAGCGTCACTCTACGCGTTTCACCTATTCGGTTTCTTCAGGAGCATGCACCATACACCTGGTAACACGGGGATCTCCCAGAGGGTGGAGGAAATGCTGTTACATATATATCTGTGAGTCTATATTTAGATACTGTTGTTTAAACCTTTGAGTTCCGGAGGAGCAGCAGCACCAGAGTGCCACGGGCCCGCCAACACTCGCGGTCATGTGATCGCTCCGTTACGGATGACAGAACAGAAGAGGAGGAGTCCCGCTCTTTTCCTCTACCTGCTAGATCACATGCTGTGCTTTTCAGTAGCGCAGAACGTTATATCCCCCGACAAAAACAAGCAATTAAATTATGAAGTAGCTAAGATGTCATTGGGCCCCCCGGAGTGCCAGACCCCAAGACGTAATAGCTACGTCCTTTTACAGAAAGGGTTAAAATAGAATCCTACTCTGTGTTTATCATGTGATTGGAGCCGGTGGTAAAAGCAAAGCAAACTGCTTGTTCTGCTCAATTCACCATTGGCATGCTAAATGAAGTGTTAAGCAAAAGAAGGACAAACTTTAGAAAAATAATAGGCCTATGCTGTTAGAAAAGGCGCTGTATGTATCAGGTTACACAGAGATTTGCTAAATGTGGGGTGAATGACTGGCAAAAAGCTTTAGCTGCAGCAAAATATCCATCAAAAGGATACCTGCTTTGTTTCTGAAAATGCTATTTCTGAAGCACAGAGGCTGGTGCTTTTCAACTTGCAATGTGGTATAATGTTTCATAACTGTTAATATTTAAAAAAAAAATGTAACCTCAGGAATGACATCAGCATCCAGCAGACCATCAACATAAAATCAAAAGATAAATAGTCCTTTCATGTTCCTGATTGTTACTTTTAACGTGTTTATCAGTTACTTTTGACAGTTCGGGGGTATATTTTATTCATTACAGTGAAATAAACAGAAATTAGATCTAGGACAGAAGTTAAACAGCGTACAATAACATAAGACACACTGTACTAAACAAAGGCATAGTTTACATTCAGATTCCAGATTTATTAGATTAGATATATTTGAAGACAAATTCTGAACATATATATATATATATATATATATATAGAGAGAGAGAGAGAGAGAGAGAGAGAGAGAGAGAGAGAGAGAGAGAGAGAGAGAGATATACAGTGTTCGACAATTAATGATAACTACTCGCCCGTGGCGAGTGGATTTAGGCCGCTGGCAAGCCGTGCTGCGGCTCTAAGAATTCCCCTGCTCGCGCCAATTTTTTTTATTTTTAAAAAAATAAATAAATAATTTCCCTCCCTGATTGGTGTGATGCGGGGAAGAGGGCCGGCTGGCAGCTCTGGGTCAGCCCCAACCCCCCTGCCCCGATCCCCGCTTGCTGCTCGGGGCGGGAGGTAGACTGGGGGGGTCCCGCGGCTGCTGCTGCTGCTGCCCAGGCGCTTCCCCTCCGTCCCACGCTCTGGTAATGGGAGCGGGGAAGCAGGCTGGCAGCTCTGGCTGCAGCCTGCGCATGAGCACGCGAACGCGGGGGGGCTGGAGGTAGGCTGGGGGGGGTCCCGCGGCTGCTGCCCAGGCGCTTCCCCTCCGTCCCATGCTCCTTTTGCACACGCGCAGGTAATGGGAGCGGGGAAGCAGGCTG